>NC_088853.1:73037347-73134525 GCF_963853765.1 Magallana gigas | reverse complement strand
TTGGACATAAAGAGATAATATATTAGTATACAAGTTTCTTAACCTCATGTAAAATTAAATTATTATTTTACAATAAGTCTTGTTAACGTGTTTGAAGGGGGATGGCCCGGGGATAGAGTAAACATGAAATTCTAGTTTCATTTTCGGTTAGGCTAAAGGGATTCCCATTTAAACTCATGTGCGCTATCGATTCAAATGGCGGATCTAATGTGGGTTAAAAAAAACCACGACACTACACTAAACAACAGCGGATTAAGAAGGCTGGGAGGGGGGGGGGGTCAACGAATACCCCATCAGATCTACCCTGAAACTTCAATTTCAGATACCTATAGTAAATCCACCCCCCCTGTGACGTCATACATTTTACATAAACCATGAATTCATTAAAATTCTTGCAAGTAGATTTGTAATTTCTATGTTATCATAGGTGCACATCAAAAACTCAAATCATTGTTTACTTGGAGATATTTAATAATCGTTTTTCATCCTTATATTCGACATAATTCAATAATGACAAAGGGAAATAACTCTTTTCTACTTTTCTCTTAGTGATATATCTAAATGCTATAATTTTTCTAATGTAAACAATTTTTTCCTTTTTTTAATTAATTTCAGTTTTCTGGCATAGTAAGCAATAAAATTTAAATAGACAAACAAGTATCCATCCACTTATATTTAATTTTTAAACCAAGAAAAGTGTGGTTTTCAGGTGACAATTTCAGCCTTTGGTTTTTATTACCTTACATCTTAAATAGTATGGATACATATATATTCTATTTATTTTTTTATGAAATTTAAGTCCAATATGTTAAAAAAGAGTTAAGTTTTTAACTTTGAACCCATGATTTTATAGGTACAGAGTTACCTTAATACATGTGTAACTATTTATTTCGTCGATATACTTATTATTTAGTAATGAAAAAACCCTAATATGTATCTTTAATCTTTAGATATTTTTTATATCTTAATATAGGACTCTTCTTCTGAAGAGATTGATAAAATCAAAATATGGTGAAGATTACACGGCCTCTTTATTTGGCGGTCGATTTCCAATGGGGGAGGGGCTTAAATGTAATGGACGTTTTTATATGGTATTTTTCGGGCTCTGAAAAGATCATGCTTTTCTAATAACATTTAAATATCTCGTATACCAAAGCAAAATATCTTGAAGTACAGAGAAATAATCGCGGCTGATTTTATTAAGGGTACCCGGGCCGTTCAGTGTTTGAAGTTTAGAAACACTTTCTTGCAGGGCACGAGTTGATGATGTTCAGATTCAATTAACTAGCCCTAGCAGAATTTCGTATGTTACGAAGCAAAAGTCTAATGTTTACCCAAATGACCCCACAATAAAAAAATACATATTGGCCTTAAATTTTCAAAGAATAGTAATTGATAAAGTGAGTTCCTTCTTGTACAATGTACATAATGTGTTCAGGAAGAATAGAAGTGAAACCGGCTTCTCCCTTTCAAGAAACACGATTCAGGGAGGTGTCCGTCCGTTTTTTAAATCGTTGAGATTGTGGAATTAATTCACATCCCTATTTGGTAAATACAGTTTAAATGTACTATTTGCAATTTTCAACGCGAGATGAGAGGGAGAGAGAGAGAGAGTAATTAATGCAACACTGTGTTACAAAACAAATTCATCTTTCAAGTAATAAATAATAAGCTTCAGATGTGATACTGAGCATGTGCATTTGAGATGTTTAAAGGCTTTTTCTGGTATAATTTGCCTGCATATACATAGCTATAATTTTATGAACTTTTCACCCCGCTCTTTTCATGAAACTGTCTGACCGGGTTTTTCCCACAAGATATCAAAGTATTTCCGGAGTGTGATGGTTAAATACAGAAATACACGTGTATATCAATTTAAAAGTGTGAACAACTGAACGTGTCTTGTCTTAAATTTACAGAGTGATCCGACCAGTTCATGAATTTGACGAGAAATGGACGAGATAGGAATGACTGAGAAACAGGTGTGTGATGGAGACACCCAATGTGATTGTAGAACTAATGAAGACAATGAAACAACGGCAGATGACATTGCTGTGGAAATAAACTCATGCTCTAAACAGTGCATTGGGTCTGATCATGATGAAAAGAAAATGGAAAATACAGACAACGAAACAACAAACATTTTAACAGAAACCAAGCATCGCAGTGAAAAGTCTGACCACGAAGACCCAAAAATAGAACAGTCAAATACAGAAACAACAGAGGCTTTGAAGTCCGTGTGTCGCGGTGAAAAAATATCCAAAGACAAGACTTCCAAACGAATTCGATGTTATCCCAATGAGGCGGAAGTTGCTAAAGTGATTGAAGTGTTCCAAGAGAGACTCGTTTTGACATTTAATCGCAAAAAGACAAAATATCAACGGATCTTATCAGAGCTCGGTGTAAACGCCAAATCACACTGCGGAGAAGCCGACCACGAAGATGAGGAAGACATGGAAATGATCATCGGTGAGACGTATTCGAAAGCGCGGTGCATTCGGAACTCCTTCCGGTTCGGTGGAAGCATAAATTTCCGAAGGTTTCTCAGAGGATTACATAATGTTATTCGTAGAAGGAAGGCAATCCGAATAACCAGGCCGTTGGATAGTATTCAGAAGGAAGACTTTGACTGTGAGTTACAAGCAGTAGCTTCGGAACTCTCCATCGCGTATGAATATCAATTAGCAATGCTAGCGGATGCCGCGGAGGTGAATGCGGTGGCAGATCACGCAGTGCGGTGTATGATGAGGTACCTTAAGGACACTGACGCGGTGTTCAATCCAACCAACCTGCTACAGGCAGTGATAGAGGAAAACCCCCGATGCACTCTGAAATATTACAACAAAGAATTCCGCACGAGGATAGTGAAAACGGACAACCTAAGGTTGCAGGTGGATCAAAGATGGCGGCTGCATGACGTCTTAAAGCAGTCTGGCGTTCGCGTCATCGACATGGAGTCGGGCCAATATCAGTACTTTGGATGCTTCACCCCTTTTGGTTTTAGTTGCCGTCCGGATAAATATGGGCCTTTGCACATATGGAACGAAAATGAGGGAAAATACACACTAGTTCCGAACGATATGACATCATGTGAGTTGTCCAAACGACGGAAGATCACTTACAACCCAAAGAATATTCATCACAGCTATGAGCCAACATTATGCTGTTGCCATGACGACACGGGGTCATGTGACAAATAGACTTGCATGGTTCTGGATTTCAGTATTCATAAGATCTGTTATTTGTTTGAACTCTAGTCCGTTTTGTTGTTTTGTTTTATTTGAAATAGATTCATAAATTGTTTTTAATATTGATATTTACAGTACGGTCGTGTATAATTACTACTGATTTGTATTTGTGGTTTGATCCTCAGCCTCAAAGTATTTTTTTTCAACATAAAAATAATAATTACCCCTTAAACTTTACAAATGAAATAAAATGAAAAGAATGTTTTTGATGGAATCCATGCATTTTACGAAATTAAGTTTGGCCACGCTGAATGTAATATAATAAATAACGTGTACAAGTTGAGATCAAATTAGAAAAAAAGTTGTATCGATGCAGCGGTAGCTTGAACCCCTTTACCTCTAGGTAGTAGGTCTCCGTGGAGCCACTAAGCCAGGCAGTTCATAGAATGTCTCAAAGTAATATAAACTCTTCAAGACCCATTAACATTAACAGGTCTACTGTACGGATAAAAAAAATGCGGATAATTTAGAGTTATCGAACGTTGCTAAGGAACGAATGACGTTTAGATAGACATCGTATCTTAGCTGCGGTCACGATGCACAAGCACATTTTGAAGGCATTGCTAATCAACATTGGCTCAATGCACAGTATGACAGTACATTACGTACTTCCATCTCTCTACTGCTTTAAACATAGGAAATTTGCAACATCACGGGGCAATGTGTCTGTCTTTGCTCCCTACCCCCCCCCCCCAAAAGACAAAAATAAATCACCAGGGCTCAAAATCGTAGCAGCTAGCCTAGTCGCTAGGTCGTAGATATCTTGGTCTATTGATCTCATATTTGAAGAGAAAATATTCAACTAAAGACTTATTACACCGACATATATTGTTTATTTCAAGCGGATTACAAATGTATACCTGTTGATATTCATTATAACCTAAAGGATGAACAAAATATCACAAAGTAAACCGATTTGATGTTTGTGACAAAGTGGTCTCTAAGGTGACCATCTTGAATTTGATGCTTAGCATATAATATTTAGGCTACGAATATCTAGCATATACTATTTAGGCTACGAATATCTACATAGCGGCTAGGCCAGCTTACCATTCAACTAGGTAGCTCTACGGTGCAGCTACGGTCTTGAATGCAGCTCCGAGCTAGCAATACGCTAATTTTCACATTAATTTTCAAAAAAATTACCAAAAGTGCTATGAAAAAGAAATGATATGTAGTGTTTATTTTTTGAAGCGGATGCATGCTTTCATTGTTATTCATTGTCAAAGTACACTGGCTCAGACACAGCAGTGAACAGTGAGGCTTAGGGAGGCCGATGACCTCCACACACAAAAATAATAAACTACAAAACGAAAACGTCTTTTTTATTGACTTTCATTAATAAATATAAACCATTTACCAAACATAGATGATGACAGACACAATATGGCGGACATGACTTTTGCTGAACATGTTAATTTTTCACAAACTACATCCATTATTATCACACACAAACACACGCACATTTACACACGTCTGAATAACACACATATATGTCAAACACACTTTAAAATGACAAGGGGGTGGGGTGGAGGTACATTCAATAAAGGAAGAAGGGGGGGGGGGGTAAACAGGATGTTGTTACGCATGCGCTCTCTAATGACCTTGACATCAGAGTTGATTTGATAAGCATGCGCTCTCTAATGAACTTGACATCAGAGTTGATTTGATAAGCATGCGCTCTCTAATGAACTTGACATGAGAGTTGATTTGATAAGCATGCGCTCTCTAATGAACTTGACATGAGAGTTGATTTGATAAGCATGCGCTCTCTAATGACCTTGACATCAGAGTTGATGTGATAAGCATGCGCTCTCTAATGAACTTGACATCAGAGTTGATTTGATAAGCATGCGCTCTCTAATGAACTTGACATCAGAGTTGATTTGATAAGCATGCGCTCTCTAATTAACTTGACATCAGAGTTGATTTGATAAGCATGCGCTCTCTAATGAACTTGACATGAGAGTTGATGTGATAAGCATGCGCTCTCTAATGAACTTGACATCAGAGTTGATTTGATAAGCATGCGCTCTCTAATGAACTTGACATCAGAGTTGATTTGATAAGCATGCGCTCTCTAATGAACTTGACATCAGAGTTGATTTGATAAGCATGCGCTCTCTAATGAACTTGACATCAGAGTTGATGTGATAAGCATGCGCTCTCTAATGAACTTGACATCAGAGTTGATTTGATAAGCATGCGCTCTCTAATGAACTTGACAAATATAAGAATTCACAATCATTTTCCTTTCGAAATTGTTTCCAGTGTAATATACGCGATAGGTAGGTGGAATGTTTCAATCCAAAAAGCACCAGAATTTCATCACGTGCATTATAACAATTTTACTTGATCAATAAATTAAATAAAGATCTAATCATTATAATACAGGTTCTACCTAATAAATATGCTATCTTGAGCCATTTGTTACATTTGCATAATTGTACATTGCTAGGATTTTTCTTATCTAAATTTAATTTATAGTACACAGGTAACTTTAAAGCCAATCAAAATGGATCTAACTTTACTTATAAAGAAAAATGATATGATATATATAGGAAAAAATCTGCGGAGAGATGAAAATAAAATTGCTATTAAATATCCAAATGTTGCTATTTAACATCAAAATTTTGACAAAATTGATAGAAATTCATCTATCCTTTATAAACATGCGTTGCATACAGTATATGAATCATGATAAACACATGAAAAAGATATCATACAAAGTTTAGACATTTAGATTTCCATACACAAAAACGCTTGTCCAAACTAAAAGAAGATGGACAATTATGTATATGGTGAATACATACTGATATATACACAATATGGACTCTTATATGCATTTTTGGAGAGCTTCAAATAAGCAGAGACTCTGCATCCTGTTATACATGTAAGGTTTAAAGTATGTTGCATTAAGCAGGGTGAATTAATTTTTGGATTATAGAGGTTGTGCTTTATTAAACCAAGAACATATTTTGGTGTAGTTTTCTTGTACATAAGTTCAAGTACCTACATTTTACTGTAAACCAACCTTTATTCACGACAACTTTATTTCGCAATTTACTTCCTATAAACTCGTTCCCGAGGGCTAATGTTGACCAATGTGACCAAGCCAATATTCAGACCCGACAACAATTGGTTTGCGTTGAGGATGCCCTCGTGAACCACGTGAAAATTTCTTGCACGCGAAAAAAAAGTTGATTTACAGTACCTCCTTATAAACACAGAACAATATAGAGGAATGGAATAAGAGAACCCAAAGGCTTCAGATCATGATCACATATACATGTTATATAAATATATAATATTTAGTGATAGTTAACACAACAGCTGTGTTGTCTTTACATATAACTGTTGTAATAATGCTTGTTGTTAGGAAAAATGATCCCTGACTTCACGACAAATGTCAAACACAATCTTTTTTTTAAATGAATGGGTATCAATTAATTTCATCATTTTTGAACTACTCCGAGCTTTTTATTCATTTTGGCAATAACTATCTAAACTGTAATAAAGGTATCATTGTCTAACTATAGAATGATTATAGTAATGAGACAACTGCTTCTAACACAGAAGCTCTTATTCATTGACCACTTTTGTTATTTAAGATAAGCTCTTTTACATGTTGCAACAAATACCAAGGTATTTCTTATTTTCTTACGATACAATGGGTAAATCTGAAATTATTCACACATGTGTTTGCAGCTGTCCTGTCTCTTTAAAGGGTCATGGTCACGATTTTGGTCAAATTTTATTTTTCTGTTTTTATTATTTACAATGCTTTAGGAATGATTTTCTAATGATCAAATACGTTTGGGTGCCAGTCGATGAGTTTTAAGCAAGATACAGGGTTCACAATTCTTCGTCATGTAAACAAGGCTCGTGCCCTGTTTTTGTTTACTTATATTCAATATACCAGTAAAAAATCTTTTTTGAGCTGATTTGTCTATTTTTTTATTCATTTTAAGCATAAATAAACAGCTACTAACGATTAACACATTCATTTGAGGTCTCAAACTGGAATTTTCACTTCAACATTCAAATTGTAAATAAAATATATTTTTCTTTGTATGCATTAATGAAAATGTAGATCAGCAAGGGGTTCTTTTTGTGCAAGCACCTACTTAACAGATTGTTACACGGGTCTACAACGATGACAAATATCGAAATTGTGGGTGAAGGATGAATGTGTAGTTTGTTTTTTAAGTTTATTTTTGATACATGTAATTATATTTATGTGGATCGGTTATGTTTGTTAGTTTGTTTTGTTTATTAAAGAGGGGAATAAAGAAATGAGTAATTTCCAAGCATGTAGCATCGTTTTTGAAAGTGTGTGTGTGGGGGGGGGGGGGCAAACTCATCCAACAAATCTTGACAAGCAAAAAAAGAAAAAACAATTAATTTTCCAAAATTTCACTCATAATTTCATGATTTTTATACTATTTTTTTACAGGCTACCAAAATGGGGGGGGGGGGGCAACTCCATGATGATTTAATTTTTTTTATGTAAATTTTATAAAAATAGTTGCTTCGAGAAAAAATGGGGAGAGGACATCTTTATGTCATATAACATGTAAAACTGATTTCATTCCACCCACAAGCTTGAAATAATGAAATAATTTTAATGAAAACAATATAAATAGACGTCATAAATCCCATATCAAACGACATATTACCACTTAATTCTGCGCGTCTTTTTAATGAATTTATAAACAGCGGCAAATTCTAAAATGTATTTTTAAAGGTAATGTTACCTGCAAGTCTGTAGACCTTGTATGAAAAATTTCGGATGGTAGTCAATTTTTCCGGGATACAGACCGAGCGGTACATATATGCAGCTAAGGTAACTTAGAATGATTCCAATAAAATACTTTGTTGAGTAATGCAAGCTTTTAAGAAAGCAATACTTATATTTGTTTAAAATATTACACCCAAATACTTCGTCTTACATTCGCTATTTGTAGAACAAGCAGAACCAGTATCAGTCTGACCGGCCTCACCATATACATTGTTGGAATTTTATTGTCCTAGCATTGCATTGCTCTGCATGTACACAATTTCTTTTAAAAATTAAACACTTAAAGTGTTCATCTATATGGCTACACATAACGTACACACGTGATTCAAAATAACCCAGACGGAAAACGGTAAAGAATTCAGTCATTGAGTCTACATTTTATAGAACTTGTAAAAAAACACATTGCGGGTCTGAATGTTTGTTGATATTTCAATATATCAATATACAGTTTGTTAATTATTTTCGATTGCTAAGGCTACAGCGTATTTGATGAACATTGAACAACATTTTTTCCATGCCACTTTTTTCCATGGAAGATAGCGAATACAAGTACAAAGCATTTATAAAATTTATTTAATTACCTCTTTAGAATTGTGTATGGAATAAATAATTTGTAATTTGCTGCTGAAGGTTGTTTGGTATGTTCGTTTGTAGATGTTTTGCAAGTAAAAAACCTGAAACGCGGGGCAAGTCATAATTAATATCCCTAATACCGTAACTTAAAACTAGCGGATTTGGATTCAAATATTATCGTATACGAATATTAAGTTCACTTTTTAAAATCAACTCCATGATGACAATTATATTATATCCATCGCAAATCAATATTTTTTTTTTTTTGCTTTAAAAGAATTGTTCTATCGGGAGCAATCCCGCGTTCGTTTAAATTGCCAGCGTACATTTGTCATGTCAGTAATACACATTGTGCTTTATATGACGGCCGTGTATACGTATTGTAGAAAAGTTGAGTTTAATTACCATGCATTGGAACCATTTTATTAACACATCTCCCAGTACTGAAACAATTCAAAATGTCTCTGTTACAGTAACACAGTGGGGCGTTAAACGTGTACGTCCAGCTCTACATCGTCTAGGCGACGGCCTGAATACAGCTAGCGACTCTCCTATCGATCGGTTACCTGAGTCTCGTAATGCATCTAAATATAGACAGGGACACAGTTATGAAACAAACAACAAATATAAGGTCAAAGAGGTTTATCTATATGAAATGAAAATGTACATATGTATAAAAACATTTGGGAATTTTATGTGGAATTATTTTTGCGCGCTACATGTATCAGTTAGTGCATTACAAGAAGCCCTTTCATAACCTCATAAACGTGCGCACCCCCACAAAAAATGGACCGAACTGACAACAATTGTTTCTGCAAATACTGACTATAAATTACGAAAACATTAAATTGAATACTATAGAAGGATTCAAAATTAATTTCTTTACAACTTTGCTTCAATAATGCATTAGAAATGTTTATTCCTTTTTAAGTTATTGACAAAAAACTTTGGACGCCTCTAACTCCCTAATTATAAGGGCCAGCCCCTTTTTCAGTATACCGAATAAAAGGTCTGGGTAAGACCAAGAACTTTTAAAATACATGTTATAACAAATCTTTATCAGGTAGAAAACTAACACGGAAAATACGCGAATTTTTTTGATTTTTTTTCTTACCTTTGTTTCAACATCTATAGCACCCCTTTTATTTGCATTTAGATAATAAATAAAATATATCTCGCACAAATTCAATGTATTAGCTTCAAAACCAGCCCATCTATGAGACTCTGCCAGTCATCGTTAAAGTTAAACCCCCTGGACAAAAGAAGTCGTTAAATTTTACTAAAAGGGAAATAACTCAAAACCGGCTAGGGATTTTCCTCAACTAAAATATGCAACGACAACATCACGCGGCATGTTATCAGTGAACAAACGAACGAGATATTAAGGATCAAAGTTGGCGCCTAGAAGAAAAAAAAATAATAATAAAAAATTTGAAAAATTTTCAGAATAATAGTAAAGTTTTCCGCTCTCAGCGGAAAACCTTAATGATAAGAAATGAAGATAATAATTTTTGTATTGATTGATGTATCAAAGACAAAATTGACCCGAAACTTTTTCATCAATATGCAACGCGCATTGATGAAGTTTTCCGGTCATTTTTTCTTTGATACGTCGATCAGTAGAAAATTATTATCTTCATTTCTTAAATCAAAGAAAACTTACGTTCGGCAGGAATTGTCACGTGCTCAAAGAGAACGCACAGACAGCCACAAGTCTTGATTACTTACTGCTTACCCAAATACTTTTAATTTTCATGCATGCATTCATGCAAAAATTCAATATAACTAGAGCAAAGCTCGTTGCAAAGCAACGAGTGGGTCTTCCGTTAATGTCGGAAGTAAAGCTGGGAGTTCCTGTAAGAAGCAGAGCTCTTAAACCAATAACAAGAGCAACTAAAATAAAAAGATGAAAAAAATCGAATTATTCCTGGTACGACTTAACAAAATCCGAATGATTTTAAGTACGAATTAACAAAAACCTTTTTGATTTTAAGAACGACTTAACAAAAAAAATCCGAATGTGTTTAAGTACGACTTAACAATTATTTTTGGTACGAGTTGACTTTACGATAAACATTAGGCTATTTTTAAAACCAAGGACGCGGAATCAAAATTTCCGGAAAAATCAATTTTTAAACCCCGATATCTCTGTAATGCATCGTCCGATTTTAAAACGGTTTTCAGTTTAAGATTCAGCTTCATAAGCTCTACAAAACACATATTCATTTTTCATTTGATCAGAAAATTCATTTTTTCGAAAAATTTGTTTCACTTCCGGTTTCGACCAGAAGTGACAGATTTTCATTTCGAGCCTTATTACAGAGGTAAATCGACCAAATCATAACCATTGAAAATTTCAAGCGTCTATCTTAAAGCGTTTTTGAGAAAAGTCCGGGACAAAATGACTTTTTGAAATTTTTAAATATGACGTCACGTCAAAACAAAGGTGACGTTCTCTTTAAAACTTTAACATTTTTGAGGGACGCTAACGTGCAAAAATCTCTGAAAATTTCATCAAAATCGGTTAAAAAACTTTTGAGTTATGAAGCAAAAAAGGAGTCAGAAGAAAAGAAAAAGAATAATAACTAGACACGATCTCGTTGCGAGCAACGAGGAGGTCTTCCGTCCGATTTTTAGGATATGGAATGACCTTACTCTTGATCTTCGTCAATGAAACGTATCAGGAAAAGGAGGTGGGATCTAAGAGTAATCGGTGAAAGACTATCTATACCTTTGGTGTACCTTATTTGAAGGATCAGCTCCTTTTCATTCACTTTAGTTAAAAGGTATTTTTGTGTACCGCTAATAAGTGTTTTGAAATTGGTAACCGTTTTTGAGATATCTGGGAAAATCGTTTTGATATCCGGTCCTAAAACTCATTTTAAGGTCCAGATAACAAACAATATATGGTTGTACATTTTTAAGCACATTATTTTGAGCATCTTTTGATGAATACTGCTTTCCAGAACTTTCCTCTATTTTGAGATATTGAGGATCAAAGTGATGGACTTCTGGCCCTTTAAATCCCCTAATTATGTAACATAGGAGTAAATGATTGCCATGTATAGGTGAATAACATTAGAATGAACATAATTGCTTCTTTATCGTATCACAAAATATTTCACAGTAAAAAGTTATCATTAAAAGACTTTAGAGCCCCCTCAGCCCCTTATTTGAAGGGCCAGCCCCTTTTTCATGATTTCAAATGAAAGCTCTTGTCAATTCAAACACATTTTGTTCAACAAGTAATTACAAATTGTGTGCCGTTCTCGAGATATTTTCAAAGGGTCGTTTTAGGGACCGACCCTGTAACTCCCTTTAAGGACCGCATAACGAAGAATAAATGGCTGTACATTGTTAAGCTTAATATTTTGAGCATCTTTTGTTCAATATTGCTTATCAAAATTTTCCTCCATTTTGAGATATTGATCATGAAAGTTTTGGACTTCTGGCCCTTTAAATCCCCTAATTATGTAACATAGGAGTAAATGATTGCCATGTATAGGTGAATAACGTTAGAATGAACATAATTGCTTCTATAACGTATCACAAAATATTTCACAGTAAAAAGTTATCATTAAAAGACTTTAGAGCCCCCTCAGCCCCTTATTTGAAGGGCCAGCCCCTTTTTCTTGATTTCAAATGAAAGCTCTTGTCAATTCAAACACATTTTGTTCAACAAGTAATTACAAATTGTGTGCCGTTCTCGAGATATCTTCAAAGGGTCGTTTTAGGGACCGACCCTGTAACTCCCTTTAAGGACTGCATAACAAAGAATAAATGGTTGTACATTGTTAAGCTCAATATTTTGAGCATCTTTTGTTCAATATTGCTTATCAAAATTTTCCTCCATTTTGAGATATTGATCATGAAAGTTTTGGACTTCTGGCCCTTTAAATCCCCTAATTATGTAACATAGGAGTAAATGATTGCCATGTATAGGTGAATAACGTTAGAATGAACATAATTGCTTCTATAACGTATCACAAAATATTTCACAGTAAAAAGTTATCATTAAAAGACTTTAGAGCCCCCTCAGCCCCTTATTTGAAAGGCCAGCCCCTTTTTCATGATTTTAAATGAAAGCTTTTGACTTTATAAAGATATTTTATTCTACATGTTATAACAAAATACTATCGAGGAAAGAAATATTGAAAGAAAACCACGAAAAATCACGACGCTTTTTTAACCGTAATTTTCGAGCTCGGGCGAGCTTCGGAGCTTTTCGTCACAGGAATATATATATACCACATGTCAGATCTACAACCTTTTGTCTACAATCCCTGAAAGTTTAAACTCAATATCTTAAATCGTTTAGGAGTTTACCCCTGGACAAGCCGACCCTCTGAAAATCGTTAAATTGTGAATAACTCAAAACCGGAAGTGACGTCATGGGTAAAAAAAAATTCCAATAAGGTTCAGATCACTATCTTTCAAATCTGAAAGTTTCGCGTAAATCGGTCGAACAGTTTCCGAGAAATCGCGTACACAAAATTTGTAAGAAAAAAAAAGAAAAGTAACTAGAGCAAAGCTCGTTGCAAAGCAACGAGTGGGTCTTCCGTTAATGTCGGAAGTAAAGCTGGAAGTTCATGTAAGAAGCAGAGCTCTTAAACCAATAACAAGAGTAACTAAAATAAAAAGATGAAAAAAATCGAATTATTCCTGGTACGACTTAACAAAATCCGAATGATTTTAAGTACGACTTAACAAAAACCTTACTAATTTCAAGTACGACTTAACAAGTTTTTTTTGTACAAGTTAATTTTACTTTGAACATTACGCTATTTTTTAAATCAAGGACGCGGAATCAAAATTTCTGGAAATATCAATTTTTAAACCCCAATATCTCTAATGCATCGTCCGATTTTAAAACGGCTTTCAGTGTTAGATTAAGCTGAATAAGCTCTACAAAACAGATATTCATTTTTGACTTGATCAAAAAATTCAATTTTTCGAAAAAT
Source organism: Magallana gigas (assembly GCF_963853765.1). Classification (NCBI taxonomy): domain Eukaryota; kingdom Metazoa; phylum Mollusca; class Bivalvia; order Ostreida; family Ostreidae; genus Magallana; species Magallana gigas. Next base: position 73,120,942 of record NC_088853.1, on the reverse strand, counting down.
TTGATTCACTTCCGGTTTTGACCGGAAGTGACAGATTTTCATTTTGAGCCTTATTACAGAGGTAAAACGACAAAATCATAACCATTGAAAATTTCAAGCCTCTATCTTAAAGCGTTTTTAGAAACGCTGCGGACAAAATGACTTTCTAAAATTTTTTGTTTAAATGACGTAACGTAAAAACGGAAAGGTCGTTTTCAAAGAAACTTTAGGATCTTAGAGGCATAATAGTTGCACATAATCTCTCAAAGTTTCATCTCAATCGGTTATAAACTTTTTGAGTTATAAAGCCGAAAAGGAGTCAGATACAAAAGATGTCACCTTTGACCTTCCAAACTGTGCTTGTTGCACCATCAAATGTCAGAAACTTAGCAATGTAAAGTTTATTATATTTCTGTGAATATTTCCTATGTAAAATTACAATGAATAAACATGCTATTCCATCTAACTGTGAAATAGTTTCTATGCTATCTGTCCATAGTGAATAGTCAACGAAAGTATTCACCAGCAGCATACAATTTCCCCTTTTTAAACTCGGAACACCTCTGGTATAATCCGATCACAGCATTAAATTCAAAGTCCGATAATTCTAATTTGTTTATCATCAAGAAATTCTGCATCGCCAACAAATAAAGTTTTATTCAGGATAATAATTAAGATATCTATAGCTATTTACTGACAGAAAGACAGACTAAGACTGTTGTGTTGTGTGAGGATGACAGACAGTTTATTGTCCCCCTCAACAGCAACTATTTCACTTGGCTTCGCCCCATGAAATAGTGGCTGTCTTTTAGGACAATAAACTTGCTATCATCCTCATACCCAGTGAATAGGTATATAATGTCCCATCCACATAAATTTCGAGTTATATAACCTCCCATTTGTAACCTGCAATTTCACAGTGTAAAGTCAACACAACAGTCTTAGCCGCAAGTTTCACCATTCAATTCGCATGTACGTATTAAACATTAGGGGTTTTCATATTGCATACCAATTCCAACAAGGGAGATCCCTCTAATGATGATCATTAAAATTCATTTTATGAATCTTAGCAACACTCATAAGCCTTCAATTGTGCAGCATCTCTTAAGGTGGCTCAAAACACCTTGAAATATTTTCTCAAATCAGCAGAAAATTACTTGATTATGATAGATATCATAATTGATAAGAAGTGTTTAAGTCAAATAGGCAAAAAATATGCAAATTTGGATGAACAATTACATTTTCAAAAATTTAATTCAATAAACAGTAACAAAAGCTCCAGGTGGACTAAAACTCAAACGCTTTAGAAACCCAATACTTTAACCATTAAGCTATGACGGTATACAACCCAATCAAACGATATTAAGAGTTCAACAAAACATTTAAATCGCCATCTTGTGAAGTAGTGTCTTAAAAAGTATAAGTCTAGGTGTAGTGATGTACCTTACTTTTACAAAAATATTAACGGGTACTTTATCCGAATGGTCCCTTGCTACCTTTAACTTAGTACATTTTATGAACAGATGTCTTTGTCTTAGAATAAGAAAGCTAATGCAATTCTGAGAAAAAAGTATACCACATATTGACAATTCCATTGAGGTTTAATAAACATATGGCCATTTAAGTGAACCCACCATTTCCAATTTCTTTTACTCAACACAGATTTACAGGGTTCTCCTTAGTAAAACATCTTTACCTGACCTTTTAGAGGTCAATTGTTGTTCAACCACCTTTAATAAGAAACCTTATTCAATACAACATACATCTACATGATATAATCTTGATAAAAGCATCACATAACTTAGAAATGCCCTTACATGTATACCCACCCCCTATCTTTTGATTTTCATAAAAAGTCATGGTTTGAAATCTTTTACCTAATTTTCTGAAACTTGTGGCAATTTCTATGAGTCATTTCTCACACATATTTGAAAACAATCATCAATGATACTAAAATTTGATCTTTTTATGTTTCTTGAATGATTTGTAGCATTTTAATAATTAAATAGACAAGTATTCCTGCATGTGATTTCTTTTTTCCATGAAAAAAAGTAAGTTAACAATCATATTTATTAAATATCTAATCTATTCTGGTTTCTAGTCTCTTTTTAACCATGATAAAACAGTAAGATCAACAAGTTCAACATCTGCCTTATATAAAATTAAATTCAAACACACCCGGGTAGCTGGAGGCGGTGGAGAATTCCATTAAAAATGTTCAAATTTGACATGTTTTTTTCTACTTTTTTTATGCATATATACCTTAAAGGAATGAAAATAGATTGTTTCTTGCTCATTTCAAAAGTAATTATCATTGCTGGTGTTATTCAAAAGTCAAATGTACATTTACATATCCTACATGTAATCTTATGGAGAAAATTGGAAAGAGTTTGGGTGATTTTTCAACTATGTAAACACATCTAAATATCTTTATAAAATAAAAAATGAAGGAAACATAATTGCATACTTTTATTGAAAAACAAATTTTCACAACAATTATATTTCTTTAAACAGCCTTAATTTTGTTTTTCATAATTTCTTATCAAACATGAACAAACCACAATAGGACATGATGCTTTCTTAAAGTTCCATTATTGTTCATGCATTATCCGATTTAATTTGAATTACCGGTAGATAGTCTGTAGAACACAAGGAATATGCATGTGGGTAGAGGTGACAGGTTAACCTCAAGAGCTGAAACCACAAGAATCAACAGGTAAAAGCCATGTGGTAACAAGAGTCTGCTTTAAGCTGAAATAAAAAAAAAATAAATTAGCTGTGTTAACATACATGTACTTGTAATAGCTGTGTTTACATTAACATATACATAATATTTTTGGAAAAAATACACTGACCATGCAGTGTTATAAGTATGACATATCCAAATATATGACATTAACATTTAGCCAGTGTGCATATCAAGTCATAATATCATAACATTAAAATAATTTCTTGGGTATAGACATATCAGATTGAGAGAGAGCGAGAGCAGGAGTGAGCGAGAGAGTTTGTTTTACTTGAAAAGCGACAGCAATATTTCAATTCATAAACTACAAAGGAATATTACCAATCCAAACAGTGTCAAAGTATAAGCTTCTGCTACGTGTATACCATGTTTTGTCAATTCTACTGGGGTTTATTGCGAATAAATTTAGCGAGGGTTTTTTTTTCTTACGAATTACATGTTTTAAAAACAATACTATGTATAATGCGCATAAAAATGAGGGATTAATAATACATGCTCATTTTAAAATTCAATGCACTTTGGATTTCTTTTACAAGATCGAGATATTTTTGTCATAAAATTAAGATGCCCTCTGACAGTTTCATGAGTCTTTGCCAAGATTAAAAGAGAGAGAGAGAGAGAGAGAGAGAGAGAGAGAGATCTGAGGCACATGCAGTAAAAATTATTTACATACTAATCTATGTAGATGTGATATGCATGTAAAGCTTACCTAAAATGAATCAATATGTATAAAAGATAATCTAATCTCTCAAATTACAATGATTCTGTGAAATACTTATATCTTGAGAAGACTGTTTAATAGATATCATCGAACATTGACCTAAATTCTGAGCTTGATATAATATGAAATTTGAGACTTTTCATCTCGCACTCTGTTTTACATGCCTGTTACACAAGCAATAACCATATAGAGAGCGAGACAAAAGGTCTAATTTTAATTAGATTGAATATTTACTTTGTCAAATATATTTATTTAATTAAACACAAGCCTGAGTTTTTTAATTTATAAATTCAGTGAAGGCGATATTGTAAAGATCTGCTATATTTAAATATTTGGGTAAAGTTATCATCATGCATACATGCACTCTAATTACAACATTCTATTCTTGTGTACCTTAGGACTCCCACCGCTTTTAATTTTAAATTCTTCATGCAATTTACTACTGATATCCTTTCTTCACTTGCCTCGGATAGTCTTTTAAACACCATCACCAGTCCCGTAAATTCATGTGGTCCACTTTGTTTACATGTAAAAATGGCGACTCTCGATCTCGATGTAAATTCAACATACTTGATTTCCCGAGGTCGGTAGCGTGTTTCGGAGAAAGTCTGAGGCAAATAAAGAGGCGATATCAGTAGTAAATTGCATGAAGAATTTAATGGTACTAATTGTTTTCACAGAATTTGCGTATAAATAAGGTAAATCAGTCCAAAACTAGCGCACGTTTTTCTGCGCAATAAATATACATGTACAATTTTTTCAATGGGTGGCCCTGTAGCTCTCCGGTCTGTCATTATTTTTTCCCGGAGAGCTACAGTTCTGCAGCTACCGTGAAAATACACTGGACAGATAATATTCCGAGATTCCGCTGACTCTAACGCCCGCTTTTATATTGTGACGTACTTCAAAAGCGGAGGTTAGAGTCAGAGGAATCTCGGATTAGATTGAAAAGACTAAGTGCAAATACTCTGAAAAGAAAAAGTAAATACGACATATCCTGTATTGAAACATACCTTTATAATCTGTCATACGTTAGTTGAGCTGAAATTTCCACTATCGACGTCTTGCAGGCCTTGCTTTTTTTAAAAATGTAGACACACCGCTATCAGCTGTTTGTTCGCAGTCAAAACATGGCGAGTTGAAATGGGGAATCGTACGATGATTATTTCGATTAAAACTAATAAGACTAATAAAAACTAACAACGTAATTATCGATCGAAATAACTAAATTGTATCGATAAACACTTTAATTAACTATTAAAAAACAGAGTCCGGTTTTATGACCTGCACGAATTGTTTTCAGCAGGAGTTACTTTCAGTGTGAATTTTACACTATTTTTTAAACCAAGAACACGGAATCAAAATTTCCGGAAAAATCAATATTTAAACCCCGATATCTCTGCAATGCATCATCCGATTTGAAAAAGAATTTCAGTTTTGTATTAAGCTTTGCAAACTCTACAATATGCATATGATTTTGTGTTTTATATATAGTTTAATTATCAGTACGAATTGTTTTCAGTAGAAATTACTTTCAGTGTGAAATATGCACTATTTTTAAAACCAAAAACACGGAATCAAAATTTCCGGAAAGATCAATTTTTAAACCCCGATATCTCTGAAATGCATCATCCGATTTGAAAACGAATTTTAGTTTTGCATTTAGCTTTGCAAACTCTACAACATGCATATAATTTTATTATTCGCTCAAAAAAATGAAAATTCCGAAAAATTAGAATCACTTCCGGTTTCGACCGGAAGTTACAAAATATTTTTTTTTGTAAATTTGCCATAAGTAAATCCGCAGATTTACAATCACAGAGAATTTCAAGTCTTTATAAACAACCGTTTACGAGAAAAGTCCTGGACAAAATCACTTTTTGAAATTTTTAAAAATGACGTAACTAGAAAACGGAAGTGACTTAATGACTGAAAGTTAAAAATCTTCAAGGGACAACTATTTAACATAATCTCTGAAAATTTCTTGCAAATCGGTTGAATAGTTTTTGAGATATAAAGCAAAAAAGAAGTCAGAAGGAAAAACAAGAAGAATAATAATAATAAAAAAAAACAATAGAATAACAAGAGGGTCTTCCGTTGAAAACGGAAGACCCTAATAATAAGAAGAATAGGGAAAAAGAAACCGAACGAAAACAATAAGGTCTTCCGTTGGAAACGGAAGACCTTAATAATAATAAAAAGAAACAATAGAATAACAAGAGGGTCTTCCGTTGGAAACGGAAGACCCTAATAATTTCATAATATTTCCTGCAGATATATACATTTTCAAATTAATTTGTGATTCATTCTACAAACCTTAAAAAAACATTACGCAGTTTTTGTCCGTTCTACTTAATAAATAAAATGGATCCATTGGATCGCTTTTTATTTATTTGCACAATCACGTGATATAAAAAAATGATCCTTGTTGCATGAAAGCTTTTGTTTGGCTTTGCAGTCACTTCCTGTTCAAATGTTAAGGAGGCGGGATTGCCGTGGTAATTTTTTAGACTGTATTGATATCCTTAAAAAAGAGCTCTGTAAAAAGATAGTTGAAATGAAACAATGACAATAACAAGCCGTGAACCATATCGAAAATCAATAAAAGGAAATACAAATCCAGAGCAGAGCAACACGGACTTCCAAATAGATAAAGGAAGGACCAGGTTCCTAGGAGGAGCGAGCATCTTCTGCTGACCGGTCACACCCGCCGCGTGCTCCTTGTCACAACTGGACATGTCATAATCGAGACAAATGTCAGAATCAGGAAAATATCACTTTAATGAAAAATGATTCAATTTAAAAGCTAAAAGACATGGATTTGTTTATTTAAAAAATAACAGTTTCTAGCAAAACAATTATATTTAAAAGTTTATGGGATATCTAATGCATGCATGACTTGTTTACAACCCAACGTCCTTAATATGATTCATTCCAAATTAATCGTACGTACCTAATGATGCCAATAATTATTCATCCATTTTACTATACCCCATTACTTAAAGCCCCTTTCACAATTGGCGCACGACCACCTTACACCACTTTGCGATCGAAATTTTTTAGCTGCTCACGAGCTCTCGCATACGTTGCACGAGCCCTCGCTTACGTTGCACGAGCTCTCGCATTTGTTGCATACGTTTTACTGGTCGCATCAAGTCTCCTCTGAATATTGGACATGCACACTATTCAGACGCGACCGAACGCGATCCAAATTATCGCAGTGCAACGCACGAACATTAGTACGAAGTTTTTACAACGTTTTGTGTACTCGCAAGAGTGATGCACGATTTATAAAGATCTTAAGATAAATCGCTGGTGTTTATGAGTCTGTTTTGCGACCGTGAGACTGTTGCTCAACGTGTCTCATGTAATCTTGCAACGTTTTACTATCATTGCACGACTTATGATACGACCTCAATATGCCATGCTTTGCTACAAGTATATATACCCTATATAAGTATCTCTGTTTCAGAACAAATTTACTATATACATTTATTGCATGATCGTGAGGGAAATACATGTATGAAGATTTATTCCCTCAAGAAAAATCATATTTCCCGAGGGCATCGCCCGAGAGAAATTTGGTTTTTTTTCTGGGGAATAAATCTTCATATACCCTGAACATTAATGCAATAAACGTTTTATTATACCAAGCAACATATGATTATACAAAATACGTTGATTTCTAATTATGTTTGACTTTTCAACAGTCGCAACATTAACATCTTGATTGTTTGATGTCCCATTTAACTGTCTCACTTTTCGTTCATAAATCATAGATAGTTAAGTTGGTTCTGAGATATAAAGAGAATCATAATGATTAAATATTTTTGATTTCATCATATTTGTCTACATCGTATCGTCATATCGGCTTTTTCATTCCTATGACATCTCCCTGTCACGTGACTTTCTAGACCAATCAGATTTAATAGAATAATCATATTGAGGTATAATAATAAATGCTGCTGCATATCTGTATCTTCTTGGGCGACATCTTTTCTCGCTTTCAGCTACAGTATGTCTACTGAATATGGGCGGTGTATATACCCCCTCTGACTCGCACGATCATTCGTACCATGGAACGCATAATCGCACGTCCAATCACATTGGCGCACGTTCAATCGTCCAATCACTAAGTCTCTCGCGCGTTCATTCGTATTATCTTTCAACAGTTGCTTTCATTGTACAACAGTCGCATACAGACGCAAGATATATCGCATGATTCTATGCGTTTACATCGCACAACGCTCGCTTAGATCATGCGAAATTCGTACGAATACTTTTTTTCATATGCGATTATTTCGGCAACAGTTGACGATTCATATCAAATGTTTTCGGTCGCACGAATATTTGGTCGCTTCTGCTCGTACGCCAATTGTGAAAGGGGCATTAAGGAGACTGGGTAGTCAAAACAATAACATAAATAACAGAGAATACTATTGTGAAACGTGTCCATGTGATCTATGTTCCCAGTGTAAAGAGAACCATGTAAAAGATCTCAAAACAATAGACCATGATGTTGTGTCACACCGTGATAAAATTAACTACATCCCAACACAAGAGATCTGTGTGAGACATCCTGGCCATGTTTATATAAAGTACTGTGAACCTTGTCAAGTTCCTGTGTGTGATTCTTGGTTTGGACATAAATCACACAAACTCCCTGTCAGAAGTTTTCTCTGTGGACAAAGAAAGCACAAAATACTGGATATACAAAAGGCTTATCAAAATGTGTGTATCGTGTCCATGTGATATGTCTCCCCAGTGTAAAGAGAAACATGTAAAAGATAAACAGAAACAATAAACCATAATGTTATGTGAGACCTAGAAAAAATTAACCACATACCAACAAAAGAGATTTGTGCGAGTCATTCTGCTAAATTTAATTAAAAGTACTGTGAATCTCATGAACTTCTATATTAAATATTATATATTTCTTGATGTAAGAACAGCCTTTAAAACAAAACGACAACAAAACAGAGAATCATCTATGCATCGTTGTTTTTTCGAATGGTAAAATTATCCATTTAACTATGTCAACTTAAAGGCTGCGTAAAATAAAACATTGAATCAAAGAGTAAAGACACTAAGTGCCGTGAAGGCGAAACAACATCGTATTACACTTATTACTGAATCTGATACAGGGATTAAAAATATGAGGGGCAGTGATTTGAACAACAGAGGCATGTTAACTAAAGCATGTAAATTAAAATTTTAATTGTTTCAAGTAATTTGATTATTTTTTGTTACCTCTCAGTATTCTGTCTTATTGTTTCATGTTCTACATAATAATATATTATTCAGAGAGAGAGAGAGAGAGAGAGAGAGAGAGAGAGAGAGAGAGAGAGAGAGAGAGAGAGAGAAAGAGAGAGAGAGAGGGAGAGATAGAGAAAAAGAGAGAGAATTATCCCATTTAAAATCGTGTATTTTGTCATGATTTTTTAAAACCCACACTTTCTAGAAAATATCGTGTATCAGGGACACATGAGTACATTCTACACAATGCTTTAATAAGTGAAGGAATATACGAACGCTCTTTGGAAAATTATAAATTGTTGTAAAAGTTTTATTTTTTATTTTTTTAATTTAATACAGATATTGATGTTTTTTTAGCATATGCCTCATTTTCATCAATAGCAACTTCGTAAATAAGATGTTGATCTGTGTCAAAGCCTGAGAGAGGAGAAGATAGAAAGAGAAATAGAGAGAAGTACAGAAGTTTAGTTTGATTTCAAAGGTCTAGAAATGTCGGTGCACATATCGCCTATTTTCAGAAAATAAGTTTTAGGGGGAAACCGCTTCAGATTTCACCTGTTATAGAAAGAGCTACCTGGTTCAGAAATTGGAGCGAGGGTAGGACACCGATTTCAACAAAACAAGAATTCAACAATAGCAGCATGTTTACCAGAGCATGTAAATTTTAATGAAGTTAAATATCTGTAACATGTCTGTTATTTGAACTGTGAAAAATATACATTTAAACATAATATTGTAATGCCTATGTTTGATACAAATTTATCCATTATCAGTTTTGAAAATTAATTTGAATTGTAATTTACAAAACAATCTCTTAAGTTTGGCAGAGTCAGTGGAGTATAAGAGGTAAACAAATTGAGTATCATAATTCAACAAAACATAACTTAATCCTGAGCACAAATACAAACGATGTATTCAGTTGTTTGTTAAATATCATAGCTGCAAAAAAGGTTAGGAATGCATCAGTTTACCTTAATTTGCATTTACAAAATTTAGACAACCGTTGAGCTTGAGGGAAACATTAAACTAGGAGGGGGGGGGGGGGGTCATCAAGCACCTGTTTTGCTTCTGCTTTATATCATCTCATTGCAGTGGTTTTAAATAGTTTTTTATTCATAAATCACCATTAAGAATAAAAATATTCCATTGCAAATGTCGTTTGTCTTCAAAATTAAAAATAAACAGTATTCTAATCACTGACTAATGATGTACTATTTGTATTTAAAGCTGATTTCTAAACAGTTACATCACGCAGGTAGGGGTGTTTGTTAACTCAGCCGTGATGTCGTAAAAAAATGTTTATTCAGCATCTGAGAGAGAGAAAGAGAGAGATAGAGAGAGAAAGAGGGAGAAAGAGAGAAAGAGAGAATCAATGTAGTGTTTGGAAATTTGAACACAATGCCATTGTCAATATGTATATCAAACATATCAAAACATTAATCATATTTGAAAGTATAAAACAGTCATGTAAAATTGTCACATAAGACAAAATGAATATCATGGTTTTAACAATTTAACATACTTTTACAATAAAACTTGATTAAATTGATATAATTTTCGTCATATTTTTAAAACATAATGGTAAATTGTTTTGATATGATGCAATAAAATGATCAATGGAGAGAGAGAGAGAGAGAGAGAGAGAGAGAGAGAGAGAGAGAGAGAGAGAGAGAGAGAGAGAGAGAGAGAGAGAGAGGGAGAGAGATGGAGAGGGAAGGCAGATAAAGAGAGAAAAAACACAGAAACACACGCACAGAGATAAAGACACAAAGACAAGGATATCAATAAACAGAAAGGAATATATATTGAAAAAAATAACGCGTTTATTTGTCGACTGAATAGGGAAGAAATTGATATACAATTTATGATGGATAATCCGGATTTATCGTTTTATTATTTATTTATACAAAACAGTTTGGGGTGATCGTGTGTGAGATGGTTGTGTGGACTTAAGATTTCAAATAAGTTGATAGTCGAACATAAAAACAATAACGTATTAGTGACGGGTAACTAGGCAAAACAAATGTTTAAGTTACAGGTTGCATTTATTGCTCGTACTAGAAAAAAACGTGTCCATACAATTGTCTTGTCCTACAATGGCTCACTTACTCCTCTGTCTAATGGACACAAATCAGACTTGTAATATTAATCTAAACATATGAACAGAATTACATCCTTATCCTTTTTATTTAGGTATTATTTATGCTGGATTTTTTGACAGTCATAATGGTTTGCTTTAGAAAGTAGAATAATACATTACTCAACTTGAGAACATATTTTTACTTATTGTTTTCTGAGGACAAATTATCGAAGGAAATTTCATCCATTTATTTATGCTGGATTTACTTCTTTTTCTTTCAACGTTTTAAACGTCATAATGATTTGCTTTAAAATGTGGAATTATACATTATGCAACTTGAAAATTTATTTGTTTCATTCTTGTTTTTTAAAGACTAATTATCGGGGACCATGTATCTTATCAGGTAGATATTAGTAATAACAATTCTATAGTTATAATGTACTAACAGGTACCAATCACTGGCGTAGGATAATTGTGTACATTTGAACAGTTTAGTTACTCCGTTAATGCGGGTTAAACATCTTTGAATCGTAATTCATGTACTGAATAAAAAGTTAAGTGCGCGTGTACCTGAATAGATCAACCATTATGTCGTGTACCAAATAACCATACACAACATTTGGAAAAAGCAGACATACAATTATACAGATTATAGTCATAATGTTGAATTTTTTTCTGAAGCATGCACCCAATAGACCGCTTTTTTGTACCGCTTACATAAATATTACTTCATTTCCTTTTTTAAATAAAAGGAAACCAAATATTGTGCATAATTTAACGAATACTTTGGTGATACACGTTTTGAATATAAAAAACAATTAATGCGTTAGATGGACGTACACATGATTAAAAAGGACATCTTTATTCATTTGAAATTAGAGAGCATAATGACTCGAGTTAAAAATAGACCAATGACAATTGTTAATGAAGCATGTATTTGTGTTAAAAATCGACGCTGTCCCTATAACATCATATATAAGTGCTGCGTAAAATATTATATCATTAGTGCTGCGATACACTATGTTCTTGGTTTTTTAACATAATGCATTATATTGACAGATGGAAAAACAGACCTATAATTAAGAAAGCAGATCTTTCAAAGACGCTTTATACTGGTGGTTTTATTGACGAGAAAATTCAAGAAATCATTTTTCCTGATTATAATCAATTCTAAAAAACTCAAATCAAAGTATTGCACTAAACACAATATATTTTATTTATCGTTAAATATATGTTTAGAGCTCTAAGCCAACAGAATGTATCTGATCTACGAATCAGTTGGTGATAACAAACAGTTTATCTGTATAAATTCAGATAGATGTTACATATAATGGAGATGCAAGCTTGGAATATCAATGATTGTAAGGGGTCTATGTGTCATTATGTGTATACAACTACACACATATATAACAAATTATAGATGCATTTGAAAAATGATACGGGTTAAATAATTCTAAAAATATACTCGAAAGCAAAACTGTATATATATTTTTATAGTCTTTTACGAGAATTCAACTACATCTAGCAGAATTTGTTTTGGTTAAGACAGTTTGTTTTTACTTTTTTAATTCTTTTTTTTTATTAAAACTATTTTTACCTTTGCGGACGCCTATCAGCTTGCAGTCTGCTGGCTGCAATTTCAAATTGTTCGCCTCATAGCAGGTAAACATGTATCGTATAACACCAATACCTGTAGTATGTAGGACAGCCAGTCTGGTGTCTCAACATTTATATCAGGTAAAGGGGTCGCTGACAACTCGAGCGTGATTCTGTAAAGAATTTTTTTTTTTAATAAAGTATAAGGTTGAGGGAGAGAGAGAGAGAGAGAGAGAGAGAGAGAGAGAGAGAGAGAGAGAGAGAGAGAGAGAGAGACAGACAGACAGACAGACAGACAGAGAGAGAGAGAGAGAGAGGGAGGGGGTTCAATGTGTTGTATGATGATTCCAATACAGCGTTATCGTCAAAATATACTTGTATCAATGGAACGAGAGAAAAAAATTCAAATTCAATCAAGGTTTTATCCATTATCAATTTTAAAGATTAGATTAAGTTAAATTTGAAAGGAATCTCCTAACCAAGTTTGGCAGAGCTATTTTAAAAGGTGTTGGTATAATACCAGCTTCGATAACTAATCTCTTATGCGTAATGAATTTTGCTGCTTGAAACATAAACATTTTAAACTGACTTGTTTTAACAATTGATTAAAGTATCATACATTACTATGATCAATATTTACAATCGGTGTTTATTTAACCTTCTGTTAACATTGAAAATATGTAGTGTTCAATGTTCACTAACGGCACTTGAGCAGAAAACCTAGGTCTACAGGTCTAAACATTTCCAGTAATGCGATAGGAGGTCATGTGGTACTTTTGGGTCATGCGTCGGTGCACGGAGGTTCAGATATTCAATTTTGTTAATTGTAAAACAACACCGTATTACACCTCCTATTTTAATAAATACATTATTCAGAAATATACGGAGATTTCAAAAATATATGCGTCTTAACCAGAGAATGTGAATTTTGAAGTTTTAATGATTTCAATTAATTTGATTTTTTTTATTGTAAGTTATCTGTGTTAATAATTTATGTTTTACATAATAAACGATGAATGAGAGAGAGAGAGAGAGAGAGAGAGAGAGAGAGAGAGAGAGCTAGTCACTACATTTAAAATCGTGATTTTGTGGTAAAAAGACGTTTCTTGGGAAAACACACACTTTCTCGACAATATCGTGCACCAAAGACACATGAATACATTCGACACAATTCTTTATTAACTGAAGGAATATAAGGGCGAGTTTTTGGATAATTATAAATTCTTATCAAAGTTTTCTTTTCTTATAAATTTAATACAGATATCATTTTTCTTGAGCTATTGTCTCTTTTTTCTTCATTTGCTGATAAATATCAAATACGATCACCATTAGAAAGATATGACAGGATATTAATAGCAGCTTTTTAATTAATATATTGAACTGTCTCAACACAGTAGATAGAGAGGGACGGACAGATATAGAGAAGTACAAAAGTTTCTCTTCATAGGTCTAGAAATTTCGATACACATATCGTTTATGTTCTGATAATAAGCATTTTTAGAGGGAAACAGCATCATATTACACCTGTTATTGAAAGGACTACCTGGTTCAGAAATTGGAGCTAGGGTCAGACACCGATTTCAACAACACAAAAATTCAACAATAGAATCATAGAGGCGTGTTAACCAGAGCATGTGAATTTTACTGAAGTTAGCATGGTCCCATGTAATACATTTGGAATGTTTTATTTCTTTACTATTTTAAATGTTTTATTTCTTTACATTTAGAGTGTTTCATTTCTTTACTATTTTGAATGTTTTATTTTTTTAATATTTTGAATGTGTTATTTCTTATTTTTATTAACATTGGTACTGATCGATTATTATACTAAATTAATAATCGAGAATAAAAAAAACCAAAATTTTAGTGCAAATGTTTCATCCGTTATCCGTTTTGAAAGTTCGTTTAAATTTAAATTTACAAAGAAATCTCTTAACTTGGGAGATATAGTTTTATACTTTATGTAAACAAATTGGTGTCGTAATTCATCAAAGTACAGTATCATCCCGAACACTATTACACACATTGTATTCCGTTCTTTGTGAAATAAGAGAGCTTGGAAGGAGGCAGATGGAGAGAAAAACAGAGAAATGCACACACAGAGGTATAGACACATAAAGACGTATATCGATAAACAGAAAAGAATATATATATAGGTAGTACACTGAAAACAAATAATTTAACACGTCAGCTGGAAAGGAAAGAAATTAATATACGATTTATTATAGATATCTTTTCATAATTTATTTACACGTTACAGATTGCATTTATTGCTCGTATAACTGATCTAGACAACAAATATCCATTCAATGGTTTTGTTCTACAATGAATAACTTACTTTTCTGTCTAATGGACAAATTTGTTATTGTAATGAAGGCTAATAGAAAAAAACCCACAATATTAGGTATTGTTTTTAGGCTATCTCGGATAATCTTATTATCAATCAAACAATTTAACTATCTTTAGTTTATAATTAAGTGCATATAAATGCATATAAAATAAAAGAGAAGATTTGTGGATAAGAGTAATATAGTCTTAAAATATGTAAACAATTTGAAAAGGTTTAAAACGAGCAACGATGCAAATTTTATCAATATATGGCATTGATGAAAATCATGCATCATCTATACAAAGAGTTAAACTGAAAAAACAAAATAAAAAGAGAGAAAACAAAAACAGTTTAAAAAATTAAGAGTGCTTGAATTTTTTATATAAAATTAGTTTAGATATAATTGATTTCACAGCATGTACCATAGAGAGCACAAAGATTCGAGATAAAAATAGATCAAGGACGATTGTTAATGTAGCATGTATTTGTGTTAAAAGTCGACGCTGTCCCTTTAACAGCATAGATATAACCGTGTGTTGCAAGGAATATTATATTATCAGTGTTGCGATGCACTTTTAAAAAAAATTGTGTTTCCTAAATTATTTAACATGATAGTATTATACTTAACTAGACTGTAAGCAAAATGTCATTCTGTGTAACCCAGTGATGGAATCTGAAGGTGTGAAGCAATTTTATTAGTATAAGTATCCTTTAACCAAATTCATTAAAAAAAAATCTAAATCTATGTTTGATCATATTCATGTCTTTTAATTTGTTCATAATGTACTCCTTACTGTCAAGTAAAAGGAGAGCGCCCTGACTGGGTTTTCTTCCATCTAACATTGAGATGCATCAGATTACAGTCGATATGACGTAACTTATAATGTTTACCTTAGACAACCCCACTGTTTAAAGACAAGATCAGGTACTATGGCACATGTGTTAGTTATTGATATAATGCCTTTAATGATGAAAACTATAACCTTGTAAAGGCCCATTCTTTTCAGACAAGAGTACCAATTACACATGGACACCTGTTGCACTTTTCAATACACTAAACAAAACAAAAAGAACGAAAATAAACAGTAACTTGCTAAAAGACAATGAATAAAACATGAGCTGTCAAATGTTTCAACTTTGTAAATAACAGATTGCATTGTGTGAGGACTTAAGAGAAACAGATAGGGACAGATACAAATCCATATAGAGATATAACAGTTCATTAGATTATTTTGATACAAAGGTATCTCTCAATTAATATTTGAGGCAATGAGGATTATCAAAACCTAACGGCAATAGTCGCCTGGATGTATAAAAGAAAAAACACAAGCAAACATGGTGTCAAAAGAAGCGTCATGTTTACGTTTAATAAATGTTAGTACATGCATTACTAGCAATATACATTATAGCAATCGTAATACATGTAAGATCTGCTATTTTTATTCTTAAGAATTGGGTTGTACCCTAGATAGATACAGTTAATCTAAAGTTCCCGAGAATCGTATGCTGTTTTGTAAATCATTCCAAACATATGCATCTTTTTTTTTATTTTGGTTAATTGTTAAACTATTTATTAAATCATCAAAACGTAGATAATGTCGATAACTAAATGCAAAATGTTGCGTAAAAATAAGTGGACTATATTCGATAAAGATAAAGTCAGAGAGAGAGAGAGAGAGAGAGAGAGAGAGAGAGAGAGAGAGAGAGCGAGAGAGAGAGAGAGAGAGAGAGAGAGAGAGAGAGAGAGAGAGAGGAAAAAGACAAGTATACAAACAGACTTAAAGAAACTTAGAAACACAGAGAGGGATAGAGAGTTATTTTGACCCAATATGTCTAGAGCATTCAATACACGTGACGCCTAAGTTTTTTATATTAAGCATTGTGAATGCAAAACCAACATCCTATTACACCTGTTTTAAAAACAGATACCTGGGTCAGAAATTGAGGCGAGAGTCAGACACCGATTTTAACAACACAAGTGTGTTAACCAGAGCATGTGGATGTATCAGTAACAGTTTCAAGCAGTAGATTTTGAATACTTCATTTCATTACTCTAAGTTTTTATTCCCAAATTCTTTAGATTGGTACTGGCGATTAAAGATGTTAAAAAAGCCAAATTTATTTTGATTGCTATTAGATCTATAGAAATATTTATTTAAAGCATAATAATGCCTATGTTGTTTACAATTTATCACAATAGGTATACTTCAGTATATTGTACACAAACATGTGTTTACTTATTTTGATTTTAAGGACTGTATAGAAGCTCTGATCTGTTGGAGTACAGAATGATTACATCCCAACGACACCATTGTCATTAAACTGGATCAATTAAACCTTTTTTTTTTCTTTTATCATTTCAGATGTGTCTCAATCATTATTTGCTATAATCATGATGGTGTTGTGTTTTGTAAAGCCATTTTACCAACTTATATACTCGAAAGCAAAACTTTTTTTTTTATAGTAACGGTAATTTTTGTCTTTTCTTATACCAGAACGTCAACTTTCATCTAGCAGAATTTATTTTGTTTAATACAGTTTGCTTTTGCCTTTTAAATCTTTTTTTTAATATTAAGATCCAATGTGTTAAATGATGATGCAGTGTTATCGTCAAAATTTACTTGTACCCATGCAACCAAAAAAAAAATTAAATCAAGATTTGTGTATCCATGATCAGTTCTAAAGATTAGTTTGAATTATAATTTACAAATCAATCTCCTACATTTTTCAGAGCCATTTTAATGCTGCACGCATACAAAGTATAATGGTAATTCAACAAAGTAACACTTCAAACCTAGGACAAACACACACAATGTATTCAGTTATCTGTTAAATACAGTCTTTTGAGAATAGGTTAGAAATGAAACATTTCACCATAAACTGCATTCACATAGTCAGCAAACCGTCAAGCTTTGAGAGAAACATAAAACGAAGGAGGTGTTCTGAAGCATTTGTTTTTGATTCTGCTATACATTTTCCCCGTCTTAACTAGTTTTTATTTTACATTCTGCATTTTTTTTGGTGATGACCAAAACTCGAGAAACATATTTTCTTGATTATAACAATTTCTAAAACTCCATATCGACATTGAAATAAAATAAAAAGAGTGCATTGCAAAGAACGTATGATTTCGGAATAAAAAAGGCATTTTAATCGTTTTTAGAGCTTTAAGTCAACCAACTGTGTGTCTAGTCTACGAATCAATTAATGAAATGTGGTCATAAAGAACAGTTTATTTGTACAAATACAGATGTATGTTACTTGTAATGTAGGTGCAAACATGTTATTCCAATGGTTTCAAGGGGAAAGTTCCTTTAATTACGTGTACACATTATACACTATACACATCTATAACACATTACACATGCATCTTACATTATGACACGGGTACATGTAAATCAATTCTTACAATTATACTCGAACACAAAACATTTTGTTAAGAGCAACGGCCGTTTCCTATACCAGAACTACAGCTACAATTAGCAGAATTTTTAAAACAGTTTGCATTTGCCTTTTCAGTCTTGTTTTAATTTCTGATTCAAACTCTTTACAACCTTACACACACCTATCAGCTTACACTCTGGTGGCGGCCATTCAAATTATTTGCGTCATCGTAGGTACACAACAGGTATTGTATAACGCCAATACCTGTAGTATGTAGGACAGCCAGTCTGGTGTCTACACATTTAAAACAGGTAGTGGGGTGGCTGACAACTCAGGCGTGATTTCTTTTTTAAAAAATGTCAAAAATGTGCGGTTCTTTTTATAAATAATGTAGAACGTAAAAATAAATGGAGAGAGAGAGAAAGAAAGAGAAAGAGAGAGAGAAAGAGAGAGAGAGAGAATTGTATGATGGTTCTTCTACAGTGGCAAACATAAAACTGTTAATCATAATGGAGTGAACAATTCAGCTTTGTAAAATACTATAAACAATAGGAATAAATTTCTTCATGTACACCATTTTTATAGACTAAAACTGCATTTGATTGAATATATATATACATATGCAATACTAAAAATTGTAATGCTTCATCAAATTCTAGCAACGTTCATGGTCTCCAAATTCATCAGAGGAATAACAATACCCGTAGAATGATAGTTAGCCCTCAGTCAGGGGTTTCAAAGGTTTTACATTACAACATGTTATATGTAGAAACGTTTGTTAAAATCATGCTTAAATATATGAAACAAGTTCTCAAGTATTTGAAATTTTGAAGTATGTGAATTTTTATCATTAAATATTATCCATTTAAGTGTGGTTTCGATTGAGTTTATAAATTATTTATGAGAATATATCAAGTTAAACGTGATGGTATAGTATAAGCTTTGGTAACTAATCTCTCATGCGTAATGTATTTTGCTGCTTGAAACATCAACATTTCAAACTGAATTTAAAAAAAAAAAATTATTAAAGTACCATATACTAGTATGATCAATATCTACATTTGGTTTACATACTATTATGTACAATATCTACATTTGGTTTAAATCCTCCTTATGTTATCATTTGAGATCCATGCTCTTCCATTAAAAAAAAAACGGAAAGTATATGTGTTCCTTTGATATTCCTTAAAACCTCTTTTATTGCTTACATGTATGGTATAATACAACTGGTGATTATTGCAGGATATGAAGGTGCCGAGATAACAGGAAAGTACATAACCAACGTCCGTACATGCGGTACTGTGGTGAATGCGCAGCTGGTAGAATCATCGTGCACTTTAAACAGCTGATCGAAGAAGTAATACAAACTTATGTTGTATAAATGCATTAGTGTTTGAGTACGGTAGGATGATCGCATATTGCATAAGCATCGTGACACAGTTTCAGTATATCCTGTCACCTGTTGTCTACATACCGAACGGATAATATACGAATCATTGTTATGACAAACACACCATCAGATCACACCCGTTAAAACACATACGCCGATGTCAGAAATATGAACCACAGTCAGAAAGGAAGTGTGTGTTCACCAGTGCATGCTAAGTGTATCTTTGGCAAAATTATTGACAACAATGCATTTTTAAATCGTATTTTCTGGTCTTACCTGATTAAATTTTGTTCAGATATTTGCCGACAAAATTAAGTCTGTTGTAATATATAAATACCATTATAGTTTGACTAAACAAAGCCAACACCGTTTTTCTACAATAAAAAAAAAACGTGGTAGGGTTGCATTAATTTCCCTTTTCACTGTTCTATTTACATACCGACCAAGTTAGGAAACAATGCATCATTGTTACAAGAAAAAAAAGCATCCGTTTACAGGATATTAGAAATTGGAACGAGAGTAAGACAAATATTTTAACAACCCTATCGTGCTAACCGGTGCATGGGAATTCTGTCTGATCTAAAAGAAGAGTGTCAAGTTTATACATTCCAAAGATGTAATTCAGTGTCTCTTTTCCGCATAATGTAACCGACCTTTACGATATATTAATGCTAACCGTACAATTTGTTACTTGTTTGTAATATAGAAAGTAAAATAGAAACGAACCCAATATTGATTTCGAATATAAGATTCACTTCATGTTTTTTTTATACAACAAAACTGATCAGCAGGGGAACAACTGGTGCAATGTGTTTAATTGATTTAGTATAATCCTGATTTTTACTTTATTAAAGCATTATATATTTTTTTAAAGGACATAATCCGGAACCTCTATAGCCATGTTTGTTCTTAGAGTTTTATATCTTCTTACAGTTTTACTAAGTGTATACATATACATTAGATGTACATATACACTATCTCTACCAATGATGATTGTATATATAGCATACATCCGTGTTAACAGTCTACCAATGATAATTGTATATATAGCATACATCCTGTTTAACAGTCTACCAATGAATTCATTTTTCCTAAAATATATATCCCTTCACCTTTTGTCTACCTACTGACCAAATAATATACGAATTATTTTAAGGAAAAACACAACATCAGATTACACTCGTTAAAACACATCCGCCAATGTCAGAAATAAAACCTACAGTCAGAAATGAAGAGTGTGTTGACCAGCGGATGCTAAGAGCGTCTTTGGCAAAGTTATTGACAACAAAGCATTCTAAAATCGCATTTTTTAGTCTAACCTAATCAAAAATATAAACATTTTAGATATTTTCTGACAAAATTATGCCCGTTCTAATATAGAACGCTATGGTTTGAATAAATAAAGCAAACACTTTCAATAAAAAGTCGTGACAAAATAGGGAAACCCCATTTTTGTACAATAAAAAAAATATAAAAAAAAACATGTTAGGGTTGCATTAATGTCCCTTTTCACTGTTCTATCTACATACCGACCAAGTTCACATACAATGCATCATTGTTACAAGAAAAAAACCCATTCAGGGGTCAGAAATTGGAGCGAGAGTGGGACACATATTTTAACAATCCTAGCGTGTTAACCTGTGCACAGACATTGTGTCTGATCTAAAAGAAGAGTGTCAAGTTTATACATTCCAAAGATGTAATTCAGTGTCTCCTTTCTGCCTATTGTTACTGATCTATACAATATATTTTATTTCAGATCTTAAATGAGTTAACAGTTAATTATCAAAAAATAATAACGTAAGTGATGGGTAACGAGACAAAAATAAGGTTAAATACTGCATTCATGGCTTGTATAACAATACTAAAAAAACCAATGTCTATACAATGCTTTTGTCCTCCGATGGCTCAGACACCTCTCCGTCTATTAGACACGAATCAGACTTGATACATTAATAAAATGTATGGACACAATTCCATCATTATCTTTGTTAATCTAGGCATTATTTAAGCTGGATTTACTTTTTCTTCTTTAAACGTTTTAAAAGTCAGAGTAATTTGCTTCAAAATGTAGAACTATGCATTACATAACTTGAGAATATACATTTTTCCTTTTTGTTAATGAGGACCAAATATTTAAGTCGATGTATCTTTCAAGAAACATATTAGTATTTATGATTCGATAGTTACACTGTACCAACACATACTCATCAATGGCGTACACAGGTAAAATTGCAACATATGTTCAACACATGTTTAACATATGTTGAACATATGTTCTGAAACATATGTTCGCCATAAAAAACGAGCACCATATGTTAAACATATGTTCATAAACATATGTTCATCATATGTTTAACATATATTAAACATATGTTTTTGATAACCATATGATTACCATATGTTTATAAATATATGTTAGACATATGTTGAACTGATGTTAATTTCATTTTTGTGTTTACTCATTTTCTTTATCCTTTGGGATTATTTACACAACATGTATCACATATGTCTTATGCATATTTGAAAATATGCCTTTAAATATTTTTTTTTAAATCCATTGTTGGTACAAATTCTCTTTCTGAATTAGCCTCTTCAACTGATTATCCTGTTTTTACAACACTGAGTCTTTTAAAAATCGCATTAATTGTGAAGCTCCAGCTATCTGATGAAAAAAACTTACTCCCCCTCCCAACCTTGTTACTCAATCAATCAATCACCCCCCCCCCCCGTCCGAATTTTTTTTCTGGATCCGCGCTTGAAATCAGATTGCATGCTTGCAACCGCATGTTTAAAATATATATCTGCAGATTTATTTCGTAATAACT
Source organism: Magallana gigas (assembly GCF_963853765.1). NCBI lineage: Eukaryota > Metazoa > Mollusca > Bivalvia > Ostreida > Ostreidae > Magallana > Magallana gigas. Next base: position 73,098,633 of record NC_088853.1, on the reverse strand, counting down.
ACGGTTACACTGTGTTCATTCATTCTTGTATAAGAAATACACAATAGATAGAAATTTATCCGAAGCTCTTCGGAGAGAATTGACAGACCCTCTGTCAACCCGAATTTCCCCGTATATTGTATAGTTACATGAAAAGACCTGCATCTAAGTTTAATAATAACAGTAGATTTGTTCGTGTTTAAACACGTATCTGGAAACGTTAGTTAACATATAACATGAAAAAATAGAATATGCACACACTTGAAACATCGTAGTTCTAGGGTACCTGCATGTTGACGATCCGCTCCTCTCCTATCCAGGATCACGACTTTTCAATCGCTGAGTATATAATCGTACGATAGATCGGACACATCTTGGTGATGTTGATGTAAAGTTTCTGCTGGCTTGCATCACTGATCAGTCAGTGCCGATGTACATAACTTTGCAGCTAGAGAAAATTCAGTCTGTCTGCATATGAGTTATCGCGGGAGATAACTCGAACGGGATTTCGGAAACGAATAAAAATGTTTGCAAGGGCTTACAAAAAAGATGCACATCAACCTGTAGCGCTTTAAATTATTAATGATAATTATTCTTATCATATCTAAATTACAAAATCTGATCTGATCTATTGATTTTTGGTATATTGCTCTATGTAAAATCAAACACCATCCTGACGGTTCTCAGTACCAAAAATTTACGCAATATGTGACGTCAGCGGGAACGAGACTCGAGTACAAAGTGAATGACAGAGGTAAGAAACATAGGCCTTAATGAAATTTGTATGTATTATTGGAAGATCTCTGCTTCCCGTTTTGATAAATAAAAACCATCATTCGAAATTTTGCAAACAATTATAAAGAATTCGTTACAATTATTTATAACTGCATAATAAAGATGAAGTGTATTGTGATGATGAACAGAGCAAACTTTGCTTATATCCTTAGCGTAATGTTATGGGCTTATGCAATAAAATATCTGATATCTTTTTCATTGAAGCATGACAAAAACATCCCAACACGGATATGGAGTTGGTACTATTTGGATGGAGGTGTGAACATGATGACATGCCTGTTGGCTGTATAAAAGGTGAGGATAAATCAAAGTACTAAATATACTGAGATTCTATACTCGAGCCAATCCAAAGCCTGAAAATTGTTCATTACATATGCCTGTTTTCTTCCAAAAGTCAAAAGAAGAGAAGAAAAGATCCTTCCATATTTTTCCAGAGTGTCTTTCCGCCATTAATAGCAGGTTGGTAATTGAGTTAGCACAACAACTTACATGTACATGTAGTTTTGTTAAGAATTTGTGAAGGACATGTGAAAAATATTAAATAAGAAATCCATTAATGAATATCAAGATTACAATAGCTGTATTACTTATATTACTTAATTATATCTAGATATTTATAAGATCAAACAGGAATGACATCATTTAATAATTATACAACAATTATACAGCAATAATATTTGCAGAGAACCTAAGTTTGCATATGCAGATTTGCAAAGACTCTTTGGAAAAGATTTTAACAGCATGACAATCAACAACATTCCGGAAGAATTCATGGATACAGTGGTAAGTAATACTTCTACTATTTAAGAATTGTATGATAATTTGGATCAATGTTTAACATTGAAGCTCATTTAAGTGATTCAAACAACCGGCATGAGCGAACATCATGTGTTGATCACTATTGTCTGTCTTAATTCTGTCCCAGGACAGTCTCAATCCCTAAACTTTTGACATTTTCTCCTTCTCCAGAACAGTTGAGCCAATTTTAATCGAACTTGACACAAAACAGTATTAGTTGGAAGGGAATTCCAGTTTGTTAATTAAACAATGAAAAGTCACACCTTCTTTTAGTAAAATTAGAATGATAAACATGTGTTATTTTAAAAAAAAATCTTAAAAGCCTTTGGTCCAAATAGCTGAAACTTGTATGCAAGCATTTTGAGGTATTGTAGATTCAAATTTGTTCATATACATGTAATGGTTCCTAGGGTTGGGCCACAATAGAAATTGTTTTTGACGTTTAGAAATATTTTTCTAAAAAATTGAAACAACAAAAGGGGCTTGATGATTATGTGAGGAAAAATTTGAAAATCCTCTTAAACATAATGAACAGTACTCTTCAAAGTTGTCCAAATGTTTTGTATTTGGCAGCATACAGTAGATTTGATAAGTTATGGCTATTGATGCTCAGGTGAGAGATTTGGTTTATGTAATAAACTCACAAACTGAAAGCATAAAATAACAACAAGGACATGGATCAGAGTGATATTTTAAAGTGAGAATGGTAGTATTCGGATATGACAATCAGAAATTTATTGTATCTGATCAAATCTGCTTTAACGAGCATTTATCATGTTATCAACTGCATGTCATATATCAATGAATTTAATTTTTATCTGCCAATATTAATAATTCACATTCAAAATAGATACCGGTATGTCATTCAGTAATAGGAAAATGTCAAGAACACTGCATTATGTATATTTTCTTTTAGATTGATGAAGAAACAAGCCTTTTCGAGAAGTGGAAGAAGAAGAAATTTGAATTATGTTCTTATCTAAATAAAGAAGATTTTCCTAAGAAGATTATTGTCATTGTTTTCTGTTTATGTTAATTCTGTATAAAGCAAATTAATTAGGACTTCAGTTTTCTTTTCAAAATATAACAGATTATATTCTCAAATTTAGATAAAAAGAGATCAAGATTTCAAGATTATTGAATTAAGCTGCATAGTATTTTGTATGAAAATTGCATGATATTTGCATGATATTCGCATGAAACAACAGTGAAACATAAGATATACATTTTCGCATGAATATCGTGCGAAATTTTTATCATATGATATTCGCATGAAAATTATGTCAAAATCGCATGAAGTTTTCGCATGAAATTCATGCGTGTTACTTTTCGTCTCTTTCTCATGCGAAGAATTCGCATGAACTTCATGCGAATTTCATATGAGATTCATACGAGCCACTTTTGCCTGTGTAGGCGTAAAATCATTATATATGTAGCTGATTTAAATAAAATTAACAATGTTCTTAAAGGTTTAGAAGAAGCATTTTCTGACAAAGAGGTCACAATATTTTAACCAATGACAATTGTAAATATAACAGGCGTACCCGTCCCGTTAACGATATACATCTAACAGTGTGTTGCGTGCAAAATTATATTATCAGTGATGAGAGAGAGAGAGAGAGAGAGAGAGAGAGAGAGAGAGGGGTTGATTATTTTATATAACACAGCAGATAGGCAAATGTAGATGGAGACGTAAACAGAGAAAGAGTCTATGTCAGGGTAGTAACACCACATGTTTGATATTTCGATAAAATATCTCTCTTAATAATATATAATATGAATGTTGGTAAATAATTGTTATATTCTAAAGTAGAATCTTCGACGGTTTGTAGCAGCTGTCTTGGTATTATGATCCTTTTATCGAAATATAATTTTAAATCTAAACTTATGTTTAATCAAAGTGTAGTTATAAATCTAAACCCATGTTTAATAAAAATAAAACTACAAATTCGAATTTATGTTTAATCAAAATACAATTAAAAATATAAATCTTTGTTTGATCAAAACATAATGACAAATTCAAACCTATGTTTATTAAGAATATAATGACAGACCCAAATCTATGTTTTATCAGAAAATAATGACACATACAAACCTATGTTTTATCAGAATATAATCAAACATCCAAGCCTATGTTTTATCAGAATATAATGACACATACAAACCTATGTTTTATCAGAATATAATGACACATACAAACCTATTTTTTATCAGAATATAATGACACATACAAACCTATGTTTTATCAGAATATAATGACACATACAAACCTATGTTTTATCAGAATATAATGACACATACAAACCTATGTTTTATTAGAATATAATTACAAACCAAGTATATTTATACTCATATTAATGGATTATGAGACTCTTCTAATTCATTCTGGTGCCTGCATAACTAAATTTATAATTGAAATAAAACCTAATTCATAATGTACACCTAATCATTAGGTAAATGAAGCACACCCTGACCTGGTTTAATTCCATCTAACATTGCGATTTGCTAGATTTCAACCGACATGATGGATTTTATGATGAAAAGGATTACCTTTCAAATTCCAACACTTTAAAGACACGTGGGCACCAGCTACACTTTTTATTTCACTCTAAAATCAAAAGGCAAAACACTGCATGTTGTCCTTTTAGCTAAATCCTATTGGGAATACCCACACTTTCAAAACAATAAACAATGAAATAAGTCACATTTTAGTAAAAACTGCTAAAGAACAAAACACTTTGAAAACATTTCATTTTAAGATAATGGTGAATCTCTATAAAATATTTTAGTTTTCTCTAATTTATTCATTGAAAATATTTATTTTGTTCAGAACTTGCCTCTAAAGTGTAACTTGCTTATACAACATCAATTCTTTTATAAAAAAAAAATGATGATAAAATGGGTGTCTAATATTTCAAACTTGTATATAGAGATCACATTGCGTGTGCACTCAGGAGAAACAGACAAAAACACAGACATATATAGATTGTATGGTGTTCCGATGGGGCCACTTCGACCTTCGCACTTTCGCCTTTAGGTCGAGGTGCGAGAGTGCGAAGTTGCGACGGCGAAAGTGCGAAGGTGCGACGGCGATGAAGCGAAAGTGCGAAGATGCGACGGCGAAGCGCGAAGATGCGAAGGCGAAAGTGCGAAGTTGCGAAGGCGAAGAAGCGATACTACTATCGCACCTTCGCCATCGCAACTTCGCACTCTTGCCTTCGCATCTTCGCACTTACGCCTTCGCCTTTTTATAATTGTGGAGCTCTCTATCGTGTAAAGACAATTTTAGCTGTACAAAAGGACATCTGAGGCAGACGATTAACTTTTTAGAATTTATTTTCAACAGCCTGCGTAGATCCATAACTTTTTCTTGGGGGGGGGGGATCGATGGATAATTAAATTTGCCGGAGTGGGGGGTGTGGCATTTTTGGAGAGTTTTAATTATATATAATTGATAAAATAAAATTTTCCGTGGGGGGGGGGGGGGTGGGTGGGATCCGGACCATCTCTCTCCCTTTACTGCATGTGTGAAGTTATTAATATTGAATTTTCCGGGGGGGGGGCCTCTCCCCCTCTAGATCCATACATGAGCAAGGAGTGTCGCATAATGAAATTAGAATAATATTGTGTTTGATCCACGGTAAACAGACAGCTGGTAAGTGACAGGAGTCTGGAAGTGCATATGTATACATTATGGCGGACATTACATTTTATGTGGAGTGTAATGATTAGGCATAACCAGCACTGGTAAACATATGTCACATACACATTAAAATATCTATAAATATTCATTGTAAGCACAATGGCCTAGTGCATGCGTACCAATAATATCATGGATTAATCGGAAAACCTTGGCGAGTACGGTGCCTGCATCAAATTATATGTAATCGACTGAGACTTTCTGAATGCTAAAAAAAAAGGCGAAGGCGAAAGTGCGAAGTTGCGAAGGCGAGAGTGCGAAGTTGCGCGAACTTGGAGAGCCAGTCTGACGTATTGATAAAATACACAGGTGACAAATCAAGCGTCGTTTTGAGAAGCTTGTTCACTTTTAAAATGACAGTTCTAGTCAGTATGGTGTACAAAGGACACATCAATTCGTTCTACACATTGCTTTAATAACTGAAGGAATATCACGACGCTTTTTAGAATAATTGAAAATGTTTATACAAGTGTAATTTTTTTTATTTGTTACATATGTTGATTTTCTTGAGCATTTGCCTCCTTTTCATCAATAGCAACTTTATAAATAAGATAATGATCTGTGTCAAAGCCCGAGAGAGGAGGAGATAGAGAAATAGAGAGTAGTACAAAAGTTTAATTTGACTTCAAAGGTCTAGAAATTTCGGTGCACATATCGCCTATGTTCAAATAATAGGCAGTTTAGGGGCATCATATTTCTCCTGTTATGGAACGAGCTACCTGGTTCAAAAATTGGAACGAGGGTATGACACCTATTTCAATAATACAACAATTTAACAATAAAACCATATCCACCAGAGCATGTGAATTTACTGAAGTTAAAATTGTTCCATGTAATACATTTTGAATGTTTTATTGCTTTCCCTCTAAGTATTTTTTTCCGAGTGGTTTACACTGGTAATGAACGATTAATAATATTAGAAATGTCAAAGTTATCTTGAGTGGCGCAATGGATCTGTAGAAATATTAATTTAAAGCATAATACCATAATGCCTATGTTTATTACAATGTGTGGATCACATGGTTCAGTGGTAATAGGATTAAGGCCAGTATCCGAAAGTCGCTGGTTCAAACTCCACTTGATGTTGTGTGTTGTGCACTTGGACAAGGCACTTTATCTACATTGTCTCAGTCCACCCAGCTGATATTGGGTACCGGGTTACGCTGTGGGTTAACCTGGTGTCCCATTCAGGGGGAGTCAATGACTCTCATCCGCTTAGCACCACGGAAACTGGAGATAAGCACCGGCGTTAGGCGCCTTCATGGCACGGAGAAGGATTTAACTTAACTAACTTGTTACAATTTATCACAATAAGCATTATTCCGTATATTGTACACAGGCATGTGTTTCCTAATGGTGAAGATAGGGACTGTATAGATGTTTTGATCTGTGAGAGTACAGAGTGATTACCTCACAATGACACCGAAATCTTTAAACTGGATCAATTAATGTAGGAAACCGAATATTATACATAATATAACGAATAGTTTTGTGATACAAGTTCTGTATGTAAACGTACAATTGATGGGTTTGATGGACGTAACAATTCAATTTATATTCCGTACTAGATTTTTTTTTATATATAATTGTAATGAAGGCTAATAGGAAAAAAATACACAATATTAGGTATTGTTTATAAGCTATCTCATATGACCTACTTATTAGTAAAACAAATAAACAATCATAAGTTTAGAATAAAGAAGTGCATATGCATGTATATAATACATAAGAGAAGAGTTGTGGATAAAACTAATATAGTCTAGCATATGTCAACATTAGAAATGGTAGAAAACGAGCAACGATGCAAATGTTATCAATATATGACATTGATGCAAATCATGCATCATCTATACGAAAGGTTAAACTGACGAAAAAAAAAGAAAAGAAAAGAAAAGAAAACAAAAACAGTTTAAAGAATTGCAATGAGGGCGCATGACTTTTTTTACATAAAAACTGAACCTCTTTAGTTACATTTGATCTCAGAGTGGCGTAAACGTTGGAATGTGTGCAGCATGTACCGTAGAGAGGACAATGACTCGAGTTAAAAATAGATCAAGGACGATTGTTAATGTAGCATGTATTAGTGGTAAAAGGTAACGCTGTCCCTTTAACAGCATAAATATAACCGTGTGTTGCAAGGAATATTATATCATCAGTGCTGCGATACACCTTTAAAAAAAGTTTCTGTTTCTAGTTTTTTTTAACATGATAGTAATTCATTTTAAGTTTATTAGATTATTTTAATACAAAGGTCTCTCTCAATTAATAATTTAGGCGATGAGAATTATCAAAACCTAACGGCAATAGTCACAGATATGCTATAAAAAGAAACATCATGTTTTGAAGCTCTTTTTCATTTAAAATAAATAAAACAGAGAGAGAAAGAGAGAGAGAGAGAGAGAGAGAGAGAGAGAGAGAGAGAAGGGCAGGAAATGGAAAGGAGAGAGAAAGGAAGGGAGATGCTGGTCAATTTACGTTTAAAAGATGTTAGTACATGCGCTATTAGAGAGAGAGAGAGAGAGAGAGAGAGAGAGAGAGAGAGAGAGAGAGGAAAAGACAAGTATACAAACAGACAGAATAGAAACATCGAAATACAGAGAGGGATAGAGAGAAGTACATTAGTTTTGTTTGACACCATACATCTAGAAAATTCGATGCACTCAATGCCTTAGTTTAGACACTCAGCATTGTGAAGGCAACAACGACATCAGATTACATCTGTTATAGAAGCAGATTCCTATGTAAGAAACATGAGCGAAAGTCGGACACCGTTTAAACAATAGAAGCATGTTCACCGGAGTGTGTGAGAGAGATTAAAGAGTTATTACCTAATTTACAATCGTGTCCTCTGTTGTAATAATTATTTGGTAGGGAAAACCCACACTTTCTTGACAATATCGAACACCAAGGACCAATAGATACAGTCTACTTAATGGTTTAGTCACTGCAGAAACTTCGCGTCGCTTTTAATGATTATTGTAAATTCGTATAAAAGTTTTGTTTTCTTAGATTAGTAATAAATAAGTTCAGCATTACAAAATATAACGTGTCTCATGTGACCACTTTGTAAATAACACATTTAATTGCCTATGTACGAGAGCATCAGAGACGGCAACAGATAAAGATGAAGTACATCAGTTTATTCTGACCCCATATGTCTAGAACATTCAATACACCTGACGCCTAAGTCCGGACCATCTCTCTCCCTTTACTGCATGTGTGAAGTTATTAATATTGAATTTTCCGGGGGGGGGGGCCTCTCCCCCTCTAGATCCATACATGAGCAAGGAGTGTCGCATAATGAAATTAGAATAATATTGTGTTTGATCCACGGTAAACAGACAGCTGGTAAGTGACAGGAGTCTGGAAGTGCATATGTATACATTATGGCGGACATTACATTTTATGTGGAGTGTAATGATTAGGCATAACCAGCACTGGTAAACATATGTCACATACACATTAAAATATCTATAAATATTCATTGTAAGCACAATGGCCTAGTGCATGCGTACCAATAATATCATGGATTAATCGGAAAACCTTGGCGAGTACGGTGCCTGCATCAAATTATATGTAATCGACTGAGACTTTCTGAATGCTAAAAAAAAAAGGCGAAGGCGAAAGTGCGAAGTTGCGAAGGCGAGAGTGCGAAGTTGCGCGAACTTGGAGAGCCAGTCTGACGTATTGATAAAATACACAGGTGACAAATCAAGCGTCGTTTTGAGAAGCTTGTTCACTTTTAAAATGACAGTTCTAGTCAGTATGGTGTACAAAGGACACATCAATTCGTTCTACACATTGCTTTAATAACTGAAGGAATATCACGACGCTTTTTAGAATAATTGAAAATGTTTATACAAGTGTAATTTTTTTTATTTGTTACATATGTTGATTTTCTTGAGCATTTGCCTCCTTTTCATCAATAGCAACTTTATAAATAAGATAATGATCTGTGTCAAAGCCCGAGAGAGGAGGAGATAGAGAAATAGAGAGTAGTACAAAAGTTTAATTTGACTTCAAAGGTCTAGAAATTTCGGTGCACATATCGCCTATGTTCAAATAATAGGCAGTTTAGGGGCATCATATTTCTCCTGTTATGGAACGAGCTACCTGGTTCAAAAATTGGAACGAGGGTATGACACCTATTTCAATAATACAACAATTTAACAATAAAACCATATCCACCAGAGCATGTGAATTTACTGAAGTTAAAATTGTTCCATGTAATACATTTTGAATGTTTTATTGCTTTCCCTCTAAGTATTTTTTTCCGAGTGGTTTACACTGGTAATGAACGATTAATAATATTAGAAATGTCAAAGTTATCTTGAGTGGTGCAATGGATCTGTAGAAATATTAATTTAAAGCATAATACCATAATGCCTATGTTTATTACAATGTGTGGATCACATGGTTCAGTGGTAATAGGATTAAGGCCAGTATCCGAAAGTCGCTGGTTCAAACTCCACTTGATGTTGTGTGTTGTGCACTTGGACAAGGCACTTTATCTACATTGTCTCAGTCCACCCAGCTGATATTGGGTACCGGGTTACGCTGTGGGTTATCCTGGTGTCCCATTCAGGGGGAGTCAATGACTCTCATCCGCTTAGCACCACGGAAACTGGAGATAAGCACCGGCGTTAGGCGCCTTCATGGCACGGAGAAGGATTTAACTTAACTAACTTGTTACAATTTATCACAATAAGCATTATTCCGTATATTGTACACAGGCATGTGTTTCCTAATGGTGAAGATAGGGACTGTATAGATGTTTTGATCTGTGAGAGTACAGAGTGATTACCTCACAATGACACCGAAATCTTTAAACTGGATCAATTAATGTAGGAAACCGAATATTATACATAATATAACGAATAGTTTTGTGATACAAGTTCTGTATGTAAACGTACAATTGATGGGTTTGATGGACGTAACAATTCAATTTATATTCCGTACTAGATTTTTTTTATATATAATTGTAATGAAGGCTAATAGGCAAAAAATACACAATATTAGGTATTGTTTATAAGCTATCTCATATGACCTACTTATTAGTAAAACAAATAAACAATCATAAGTTTAGAATAAAGAAGTGCATATGCATGTATATAATACATAAGAGAAGAGTTGTGGATAAAACTAATATAGTCTAGCATATGTCAACATTAGAAATGGTAGAAAACGAGCAACGATGCAAATGTTATCAATATATGACATTGATGCAAATCATGCATCATCTATACGAAAGGTTAAACTGACGAAAAAAAAAGAAAAGAAAAGAAAAGAAAACAAAAACAGTTTAAAGAATTGCAATGAGGGCGCATGACTTTTTTTTTACATAAAAACTGAACCTCTTTAGTTACATTTGATCTCAGAGTGGCGTAAACGTTGGAATGTGTGCAGCATGTACCGTAGAGAGGACAATGACTCGAGTTAAAAATAGATCAAGGACGATTGTTAATGTAGCATGTATTAGTGGTAAAAGGTAACGCTGTCCCTTTAACAGCATAAATATAACCGTGTGTTGCAAGGAATATTATATCATCAGTGCTGCGATACACCTTTAAAAAAAGTTTCTGTTTCTAGTTTTTTTTAACATGATAGTAATTCATTTTAAGTTTATTAGATTATTTTAATACAAAGGTCTCTCTCAATTAATAATTTAGGCGATGAGAATTATCAAAACCTAACGGCAATAGTCACAGATATGCTATAAAAAGAAACATCATGTTTTGAAGCTCTTTTTCATTTAAAATAAATAAAACAGAGAGAGAAAGAGAGAGAGAGAGAGAGAGAGAGAGAGAGAGAGAGAGAGGGAGAGAGAGAGAGATTGGCAGGAAATGGAAAGGAGAGAGAAAGGAAGGGAGATGCTGGTCAATTTACGTTTAAAAGATGTTAGTACATGCGCTATTAGAGAGAGAGAGAGAGAGAGAGAGAGAGAGAAAGAGAGAGAGAGAGAGAGGAAAAGACAAGTATACAAACAGACAGAATAGAAACATCGAAACACAGAAAGCGATAGAGAGAAGTATATTAGTTTTGTTTGACAGCATACATCTAGAAAATTCGATGCACTCAATGCCTTAGTTTAGACACTCAGCATTGTGAAGGCAACAACGACATCAGATTACATCTGTTATAGAAGCACATTCCTATGTAAGAAACATGAGCGAAAGTCGGACACCGTTTAAACAATAGAAGCATGTTCACCGGAGTGTGTGAGAGAGATTAAAGAGTTATTACCTAATTTACAATCGTGTCCTCTGTTGTAATAATTATTTGGTAGGGAAAACCCACACTTTCTTGACAATATCGAACACCAAGGACCAATAGATACAGTCTACTTAATGGTTTAGTCACTGCAGAAACTTCGCGTCGCTTTTTATGATTATTGTAAATTCGTATAAAAGTTTTGTTTTCTTAGATTAGTAATAAATAAGTTCAGCATTACAAAATATGACGTGTCTCATGTGACCACTTTGTAAATAACACATTTAATTGCCTATGTACGAGAGCATCAGAGACGGCAACAGATAAAGATGAAGTACATCAGTTTATTCTGACCCCATATGTCTAGAACATTCAATACACCTGACGCCTAAGTTAATAAATTAAACGTTGTGAATGCAAAAACAACATACTATTACACCTGTTTTAGAAACAGATACCTGGGTCAGAAATTAAAGCGAGAGTCAGACACCGATTTTAACAATACAAGTGTGTATCATGCGAATGTATCAGAAACAGTTTCAAGCAGTAGATTTTGAATATCTCATTTCTTTACTCCGAGTTCTTATACATGTATTTGTAATGGCGGTTAATGATGTTAAAAAATGTCAATTTCACTTTGATTGCTATTAGATCTGTAGAGATATCAATTTAAAGCATAATAAGATTTTGAATATCTCATTTCTTTACTCCACGTTTTTATTCCTAAATGCTTTATACATGTATTTGTAATGGCGGTTAATCATGTTAAAAATGCCAATTTCACTTTGATTGCTATTAGATCTGTAGAGATATTAATTTAAAGCATAATAATGCTTATGTTGTTTACAATCTATCACAATGATATACTTCAGTATAATGTACACACACACACACACACGTGTTTACTTATTTTGATTATAGTGACTGTTTAGATGCTCTGATCTGTTGGCGTACAGAATGGTTGCATCACAATGGTGTTATTGTCATTTAACTGGAGCAATTGAACCTTTTTCTTTTATCATTTTAGATGAATCGCATTCATTATTTGTTATAACCATTATAGTGTTGTGTTTGTTCATTTATCATTTTCAGATAACTCTCATTATTGTCTATATTTATGATCTTTATAATCATCATGGTGTTGTGTTAAGTATATGCTCCCCCCCCCCCTCCCGAGAGCCTTTGATAACGAAACTTAAGAAATATACTTTATTTGACACCGAGAAAAGACACAGTCTGAAAGAAGCAAGCTTATAATTAAAAACAGACGGAGAAGAAATGAAAGGAGGAATGTAAAAGAATATAAAAATACTACTAACCATACAGAGATACAGAAAAAATGAATTCAATTAAGATGGTTTTAAAGTCCATTTTTAAAATTAGTTTGAATTGTAATTCGCAAAGGAATATCTTAAATAAGTTTAGCAAAGCCCCTTTAATGTTGTACGAATAGTAATTCAACAAAGTATTTCTTCAAACCGCGCACAAATATACACGATGCATTCAACTGTGTTTTAAATACGATTCTTTGAAAATAAGTTAAAAATATAGCATTTTACATTAAACTGCATATTCACAATGGTCACCTAACCGTTCAGCTTGAGGAAACCATTAAACGAAGGGCGTGTCCCCAAGCACCTACGCTTGCTTCTACTATATACAGTTTCTCCTGTGGGTGATGTCAACCAGTTTTTAACTTATGCCACTTTCTGAAGGGGGGGGGGGGTATTTAATGACAGAAACACAAAAAACATTCAAGAATATAATTGTTTACCTGATTATAAAGGATTCTAAAAATTCACATCAACATTGAAAAAAATAATAAAAGTATTGCATTAAAATCAATGTATTTTTGATCGTTGAATATACATACATTTAGAGCTCTAAGCGAACAAAATATGTGTGTAATCTTCAAATCAATTGAAAAATGTGGTCGTAAAGAACAGTTTATCTTTATAAATACAGATACATGTTACACGCTATGGAGATGCAAATTTGTAAATCCAATGATTCTAAGGGGTCTGTTATTTTGATTATGAGTGTACAACTATGCACATTTATAACAAATTATAAATGTGTTTGAAAAATGATATGGGTTTAACGATTCTTATAACTTATATTATTAACTTATATACTCAAACGCAAAACTTTATGTACATATTTTTTTATAGTAACGGTTATTTTTGTCGTTTCTTAAACAAGAACTACAACTACATTTAGTTGAAATTGCTTTGTTAAAAATATGAAATAATTCTGCCTTTTTTTTTTTTTTTTTTTAATTCAAACTATTTTCACCTTTTCCAGCACCTATCAGCTTACAGTCTGCTGGCTGCCATTTAAATTATCCTCATCATCGCATGTAAACATGTATCGTATAACACCAATAGCTGGTGTATGTAGGACAGCCAGCCTGATGTTTCAATATTTATAACAAGTAAATTGGTGAGAGAGAGAGAGAGAGAGAGAGAGAGAGAGAGAGAGAGAGAGAGGGGATAACAATGTGCCGTATGATGAATCTAATGTTGTCGTTCAATATACAGGTCCACGGGACTGAGGAAAAAGTTCGAGGTTTCAAGAGTTCGAGTTTTCAAGAGTTCGGAATTTTTCGGGTTGACCGACGGGTTTTAAATTTAGTCTTACCGGATGTTATGATTAAGACATCATTTAGTGCTAACCTTACGCACGTGCTTAAACAACGTTTTGAATAAAGAAATGGATGTTTTAAACTAAACACAAACAACTATTAAATAATTTCTAAATAATTATTTATTGTATGCACCATATTAAGACCAGATTGCTCTGTACTGCGATGCGATCGACATGTCATAAATGTGATAACTGAGTATCACCCATTGTTTCCACTGTACGGGTCCTTCACCAGCTGTAAGAACTTGTTCAGCAATAATCATCAGAATGACAATGATGCTCATAAGCATAATTTTTACAGTTTTATAATTCTGAAATTTGACCATGGCTCAATAATATCGTTTTGTCTCAATTAATTTCTCATTTTCATTGCGTCTCCAAATTATCGTAAAACTATTGGTGTTGATTATAGATTAGGTATCGGCATGGGCAATCATCAAATAATTATCGCCTTGCAAGGCAAGTGTCGCCTGAATAAACAACCCGTGACATGGGTCCCGCGTCTAACGCCTGGAGCCATTTTAATGACCCAGTAGGTGTTAATTAGGTATAGTGCTTGGAGATACACGGCGACTTCGAGGTATCGAGAGTAAGAAACTATAGATTATGAACAACGGGACTGCAGTTTGACTTCGAGTGATCAAGGGTTTCGAGAGATCAAGAGTTCGAGAAATCAAGAGTAAATTTGCTTAGTTATAAAGGGGAAAAAATCGGGACCCTAGACTCACTTCGAGCGATCAAGAACTTCGAGTGAACGAAGTTCGAGCCATCGAGAGTTACTTGTACCCATGCAACGAGAACAAAATGGAAATTTAATCGAGCTTTTTTATCCATGATTAGTCTTAAAGATTTGTTTGAATTGTAATTTACAAAGGAATCTACAATGTTTGTCAGAACAATTTTAATGCTGCACGTATACAAAGTATATTAGTAATTCAACAAAGTATCACTTTAAACCGAAGACAAACACACGATGTATTCAGTTATCTGTTAAATACAATCTTTTGAGAATAGGTTAGAAATGAAACATTTCACCATAAACTGCATTCACAATAGTCAGCTAACCGTTGAACTTTTTATATGGACTTTTTTTTTTGTGTGTAACATAATAATGATTGGAACGTTTATATAAACATATTACATAGTCTTTATACTATTTCTACTTAATAGTACAGTTTTGTATATTTCATATGAAGTGAAGCTGATTTTGAGAGAGAGAGAGAGAGAGAGAGAGAGAGAGAGAGAGAGAGAGAGAAAGAGAGAGAGAGAGAGAGAGAGAGATTATGCAGGTGGATTACAATACAAGTATAGACTATGCTATACTGAAAACAAATGAAATGATATGAGGGTTCACAATGATCAGAAAAGCAAAAAAACATAAAAATTAAACTTATCTCTAAAACTACAATTTTTCACAGATATTCTGCCAATGGCTTTCGTATTCCTTATAATTACATCTTTTCAACAGCAAATATTTTTCAGTTTAGATTCTTTCTGTTATGACCTTTTTCAAGGCATGTATATTTGGTGTCGGATTACTTTTATATTTACATGAAAAAATATATTGCTTCACAATAAGAGCTATAAGGTTAAAAAATTTATAACTTTCTTTATTTTTGTATTTTCCAAAAAGAACTGATTGAATATCAGATGTAATCGAGATTTCAAACTGTGTAAAAATCCACTCTTCAACATCACACCACAATTCTTTTACTATATTACATTCATAAAATAAATGACTAATACTTTCTTCATCTTTTTTACAAAAGGTGCAAACAGCAGATTCTGCTTTTTTTTATATTAAAAAGATATTTATTTGTAGGGACAATCCTATGAAGTATTTGATATTGCAGCCAATGTAGTTTTGATTCCTGTGTACATGTACACTTAAAAGGCAGTTAAAAAATTCTATTCCAAGAAGTTTGTGAATAGTTATAACCCTTTTCTCTCCATTTTGATATCGATGTACATATTTCTCTTTTTTTGTCTAATAGTATGTTGTACATGGGTTTACAACCTTTACAAGTATTAATAAAAAATAGAATATGATTAGGGACAATTGGTCCATATTGTAATGTGTTCTGTAGGTTTGGTAAGTGTATATCTTGTGTATGTAGTCTGGTTGTAACTGCAGTTCTTAAACTTGCATACTCTATGAAATTTGTCTTTGGATTAATGTGTTTCAATTCATCAAAGTTTCTAAATGTTCCATCTCAGATCACTAACAAAAATAAATCCTTTATTAACATAACTTTTGATAAATATTGATTTATTGTCTATGGTGATTTTGGGATTGTGCCATATATTATCATTTATAATTTGGGGTTTACTAAGTGGCGTTTGTTCAATTATTTTTAACCAGCTGAGGAGCACTTCTTTCCAAAAAGAATTTTCTAAGTTTTTACATAGAAGGTACGAATAATCAGGACCATTTCTCCATATTTCAGAGATACTAATTTTCAAAATTGATTCTAAAAGCTTTACCCATTTTGTATCAGTTTTAATTAGTCTTCTCATCCAAGTAGCTTTGAGTGCTGTGATAAAATTTCCATAATCAACCATTTTGAGACCCCCATGATTATAATCTTGTATGATTGTACTTTTCTTTACTTTATGAACTTTACAGCCCCATAGGAAATGAAAAATATCATATTCAAAAGTTTTTAAGTATTCAGTTTTTGGGTTGGGTAATGCTAGTATCAAATGATTTAGCTTTGGTATTATTAGTGTCTTCATTATCGTAATTCGACCAATTGGTGTTAATTTTCTTAACTTCCACTGATTTATCAATCTTCTAATTTCAGACAATTTTGATAAATAATTTAATTCTTCCATTTCATCTAATGTAACTGAAAATTTGATACCTAGAAGCTCAAAGTTTAAATTGTTCCAACTAAGTTTCCATCGTGAATGATGAAATACATCCTTTGAAAATTTTTTGCTACCAATCCAAACCATTTTTGTTTTTGTAAAATTTATTTTTAAGCCTGATACTTGTGCGAAAAAGTCTAAAACCCTAAGAATGCCATCATGTGATTGTGGTGTACCATCCATTATAATTGATGTGTCGTCTGCATATTGAGATATTTTGTATTCTTCCCCATCAATATTTATACCTTTGATGTTTTTTTTCATTTCTTATTAATATTCCTAAAATCTCAGCGCAGGGAAGAAAGAGATATGGAGATATTGGGTCACCTTGTCTACAGCCCCTTTCTGGATAAAAGTATTCTGAAATTATACCATTTTGAATCACGCATGCCTTAATTCCGTTATAGAATGTTTTTATCCAATTTTTGAAGGAGGGTCCAAAATTAAAAAAGTCTAGTATTTTTTAGATAAAACTCCATGAGATGGTGTCAAAAGCCTTTTCGAAATCAATTAACATTAAAAGGCCGGGTATATTGTAATGCTCTGTATAATACATAAGGTCATATATGAGTCTTATATTTTCCCCAATAAATCTTCCCTTCAAAAATCCAGTCTGATCATTATTTATCAATTTATCTAGAATAGTTTTCATGCGTTCAGCTAAGCTTCATGAAGCTAGCTTGTAAATAACATTCAGTAAAGTAATGGGACGCCAATTAGTTATGTTCAGGTAGAGTTTAAAAAAAAGTTTGAAAAATAATACATTTTATGGAAACGGACAGGAAGTATCAAACACATTCCCTCCTATTTTAATAAGAATATATTTAAGGGAGACAGGCTGCATTGTATAAAGTATTATCCTATGCAAACTCTAGTGCAAATTTACAATCCTGCAACATATCAATCTAATAATGGTGTTAAAAAAAAGCACAGTCATTAATTTACTCGGAAAAGGACAATGCATTTCCTACCACCTAAGGACTAGTGGCTGAATATGTAAGGTTTAATAAAAAAATAGAAATGGATAAAAAAAAAATCATACCTCGTTAGAGCAAATCAAACCGGATGTTGGTATGTATGCGGTAAAAATAGAATAGAACCGTTACAAATACTTCCGGAATACAAAACCGAACAAGCCCAGAGACCAAAAAATTTCCGGACTGTAAATTTGTTTTAAAAAAAAAGAAAACAAATATCAGAAGCATGGTTAGTAAATTCGGAAATACAAAAATGAGTATCTCTATTATGAGTAAATTAATCAGTTCACGGGTAGATAAAAAGTAGCTCATTAAGTTCCGGAATGTTTTGAAAAAACAAAATCATGTTTCAGAAAATTAATACATGTAGATAGATACAAAAAAACATTTATATATAGATAAATACAATTTCAATCAGTTGAAGAATTAATTAATAAATCCAAAGCACGTAAAATATGATTACGATGAATTCAATTAAGATGGTTTTAAAGTCCATTTTAAAAGATTAGTTTGAATTGTAATTCGCAAAGGAATATCTTAAATAAGTTTAGCAAAGCTCTTTTAATGTTGTACGAATAGTAATTCAACAAAGTATTTCTTCAAACCGCGCACAAATATACACGATGCATTCAACTGTGTTTTAAATACGATTCTTTGAAAATAAGTTAAAAATATAGCATTTTACATTAAACTGCATATTCACAATGGTCACCTAACCGTTCAGCTTGAGGAAACCATTAAACGAAGGGCGTGTCCCCAAGCACCTACGCTTGCTTCTACTATATACAGTTTCTCCTGTGGGTGATGTCAACCAGTTTTTAACTTATGCCACTTTCTGAAGGGGGGGGGGGGGGTATTTAATGACAGAAATACAAGAAACATTCAAGAATATAATTGTTTACCTGATTATAAAGGATTCTAAAAATTCATATCAACATTAAAAAAAATAATAAAAGTATTGCATTAAAATCAATGTATTTTTTATCGTTGAATATACATATATTTAGAGCTCTAAGCGAACAAAATATGTGTGTCTAATCTACAAATCAGATGAAAAATGTGGTCATAAAAAACAGTTTATCTTTATAAATACAGATACATGTCACACGTTATGGAGATGCAAATTTGTAAATCCAATGATTGTAAGGGGTCTGTTATTTTGATAATGAGTGTACAACTATACACATTTATAACAAATTATAGATTTGTTGGAAAAATGATACGGGTTTAACGATTCTTTCAAACTCATATACTCAAACGCAAAACTTGATGTATATATTTTTTTATAGTAACAGTTATTTTTGTCGTTTTTTATACAAGAACAACAACTACAGTAAACATTGCTTTGTTAAAGACAATTTCATTCTGCTATTTTATTGTTTTATTGTTTTGTTTTTTAATTCAAACTATTTCCACCTTTTCCAACACCTATCAGCTTACAGTCTGCTGGCTGCCTTTAAAATTATCCTCACCATTGCATGTAAACATGTATCGTATAACACCAATACCAGGTGTATCTAGGACAGGAAGCCTGATGTTTCAATATTTATAAAAAGTTAATGGGTGACTGAAAACTTGGGCGGGATTTGGTAAAAACAAAAAAATGTCAAAAATGTGCAGTTTTTTTTTTATAACGTAGGAGATTAAATAAATGGAGAGAGAGAGAGAGAGAGAGAGAGAGAGAGAGAGAGAGAGAGAGAGAAAGGAAAAGAATGTGCTGTATGATGAATCTAATGTTGTCGTAAAATATACATGTACCCTTGCAACGAGAAAAAAATGGAAATTTAATAGAGATTGTTTATCCATGATTAGCTTTAAAGATTTGTTTGAATTGTAATTTACAAAGGAATCTACAATGTTTGTCAGAACCATTTTAATGCTGCACGTATACAAAGTATATTAGTAATTCAACAAAGTATCACTTTAAACTGAGAACAAACACACACGATGTATTCAGTTATCTGTTAAATACAATCTTTTGAGAATAGGTTAGAAATGAAACATTTCACCATAAACTGCATTCACAATAGTCAGCCAACCGTTGACCTTTTTATATCGACTTTTTATTGGATGCTACACTCTGCATTTTTTTTGTTGATGACCAAAACACGAGAAACATACAACAAATTATTTTTTTCTTGATTATAACAATTTCTAAAACTCCATATCGACATTGAAATAAACTAAAAGAAGTTCATTGCAAAGAACGTATGATTTCGGAATGAAAAAGGTATTCTTAATCGTTTGATAGATATTAAGAGCTCTAGGCCAACCAACTGTGTGTCTAGTCTACGAATCAGTTAATGAAATGTGGTGATACCGAACAGTTTGGCCGTATAAATACAGATATATGTTACTTGTAATGTAGATGCAAACATGTTATTCAAATGGCTTCAAGGGGAAAGTTCCTTTAATTACGTGTACACATTATACACTATACACATCTATAACACATTACACATGCATCTTACATTATGACACGGGTACATGTAAATCAATTCTTACAATTATACTCGAACACAAAACATTTTGTTTACAGTAGCGACCGTTTTCTATACCAGAACTACAGCTACATTCAGCAGAATTTTTAAAACAGTTTGCCTTTCCCTTTTCAGTCTTGTTTTAATTTCTGATTCAAACTCTTTACATCCCTACACACACCTATCAGCTTACAGTCTGGTGGCGGCCATTCAAATTATTTGCGTCATCGTAGGTACACAACAGGTATCGTATAACGCCAATACCTGTATTATGTAGGACAACCAGTATGGTGTCTACACATTTAAAACAGGTAGTGGAGTGGCTGACAACTCAGGC
This sequence comes from Magallana gigas, assembly GCF_963853765.1. Classification (NCBI taxonomy): domain Eukaryota; kingdom Metazoa; phylum Mollusca; class Bivalvia; order Ostreida; family Ostreidae; genus Magallana; species Magallana gigas. Next base: position 73,077,840 of record NC_088853.1, on the reverse strand, counting down.
GTGATTTCTTTTTTTAAAATGTCAAAAATGTGCGGTTGTTTTTATAAATAATGTAAAACGTAAAAAAATGGAGAGAGAGAGAGAGAGAGAGAGAGAGAGAGAGAGAGAGAGAGAGAGAGAGAGAGAGAGAGAAAAAAAAAAGAGAGAGCGAGAGAGAGAGAATTGTATGATGGTTCTTTTACAGAAAACATAAAACTGTTAATCATAATGGAGTAAACAATTCAGCTTTGTAAAATACTATAAACAATTGGAATAAAGATCTTCAAGAACACAGTTTTATAGACTAAAACTGCATGTAATTGAATATATATATATATATATATATATACATATACTAAAAATTGTAATGCTTCAACAAATTCTAGCAACGTTCATGGCCTCCAAATTCATCAGAAGAATAACAATACCCGTAGAATAATAGTTAGCCCTCAGTCAGGGGTTTCAAAGGTTTTACATTACAACATGTTCTATGTAGAAAGTGTGTTAAAATCATTCGCATGCTTAAATATATGAAACAAGTTCTCAAGTATTTGAAAGTTATATTTTCACCATTAAATATTATCCATTTAAGTGTGGTTTCGATTGAGTTTATAAATTATTTATGAGAAGATATCAAGTTAGACGTGATGGTATACTATAAGCTTTGGTAACTAATCTCTTATGCGTAATGTATTTTGCTGCTTGAAACATCAACTTTTAAACTGAATTTAAAAAAATTATTAAAGTACCATACACTACTATGATCAGTATCTACATTTGGTTGAAATCCTCTTTATGTTATCATTTGGGATCCATGCTGTTCCATTTAAAAAAAACGATTAAATTATCATACACTACTATGATCAATCAGAGACATCAATACAGACATCGTTAAACTGTTAAACATTCATTTGAACATATCAAGTAAAACATGGTGGTATAATATTAAAATCGGTAAATAAACGCTTATACTTTATACCCATTACTGCGACAAAATCAACAATTTAACCTAAATCAAACAATTGCAAAGTAACCTAATTAAAAAAAAAACAGCAAAACATTGAGTAAAAAAATCTGCATTACAAAGATCCGTGTCCTCTTGTGTGTGTTTATAATTGATATCATTGTAAGCTTTACAGTAGTACCTTTTTAAAGAACATGCTCATTGGTATGGAAAGAAAACAGACAGACAGGCGGGTAAAGATAGATAGATAGATAGATAGATAGATAGATAGATAGAGAGATAGATAGATAGATAGATAGATAGATAGATAGATAGATAAAGAGATAGATAGATAGATAGATAGATAGATAGATAGATAGATAGATAGATAGATAGATAGATAGATAGATAGATAGATAAAGAGATAGAGAGATTCACAGTGAGATAAACAGTTTAAATGTTTTGTAATTTAATAGTTTCATTACACAATAAACCAGGCAGGCGTGGAGAGACAAAGAGAGAGAGAGAGAGAGAGAGAGAGAGAGAGAGAGAGAGAGAGAGAGAGAGAGAGTTTGAACATGTTGTTAACCTACGATGACACCAGAGGACATGACAGGTTGAATATCTGCCATTCAGTTAACTCAATGATAACTGAATGATCTGGAGAGGTGGCTGAATGGCACAAATATGCCATTCAGTCACATTTCAGTTACCTATCAGTCACTTTTCAATTGACTGAATGGCAAAGGGGGGTATTTTTACATCTTATCATTCAAAAGAAAAAAATGTAAGACTGTTAACCGTGGACTTCAAATCAAAAGTAAAATATACTCAGATCAATCCATGAAATGGTAAACGTTATACTGTATCGTCTTACTAGTCGTCACCAGTGTTCACATTCATGTTTATATTATGTATTGATGTTATACAAATAACCACCATGCATTGTGTAAAACTAAAATTTTATATTTTTTTCATTCGTGTCATATGTTACAACTTAACATTCATTTTATGACAAATACACGTTTCCAGAAATTTCTTTCAACATTTTAGGGTGTAACTCTACAGCAAACCAACCAATCAGGTGACACCTCTATTGTCGGGTGTAAGATGTCAGCCCGACAAACTCTGCATAAATTCGGGTACACCTGACTGCAGGTATTATATGGATTATTGGCGGCCGGACATTTAAATATGCTAACATCAAGGACACACAGTTCGTTTAGCTATAATGTAAAGGTAAGGCGTTGTTTATTATATCAACATTCGATCTCATTAAAAACTTCGTGTTTTTTTAACAATGAAAATGTGAACTTTGAACACCGTATGTGCATTATCATAAATGCATGGTGGGGGAGGTAGATGGTAAATAAATGTGATGATATAGGAATAGCGATTTGAATACATGTATGTAAAACAAGACTGTTATTTGTTGACACAAGCTGTTGATGTTTCCATATTGCAATTTCTCTTTTTATTCATTACAGACAGAAGAGTTCTAGTATCATCTCTAGAATCAGGTGTCAAGGGAAGTAACCAGCATTGATAGCTTCCGAGAATAAGGGCGTGGACTATAGATTCAATCAAACGACACCAGGAATAATTCAGTAAGTCAATCCAAATTAGAGATCATGTAGACAGAAGAATACTAGATGTTTATGCCTCTTAACACATTTCCTTTTTTGCGTGGACCCTGAGGTCCATGCAGAAAATAATTAAGCGAGGTTAAACCCTGAGGTCCATGCAGAAAATAATTAAGCGAGGTTAAACCGGATGCTATGGGGAAAATTCAGCCTACGGTTGAGCTAGTCTGGTTCCTGTGCGTAATGGGTAGCACCGGGAACCAGGCTAGTGCACACGTTTCTCTGAATCGGGATCGGGATTCCATGCTATATGCCATATGCACACGCAAGTTCAACGGCGCGGCGCTGTAATTGTAAATAAATGATCAGCATGTGATATGAACTGTCAGTATTATGACATAAGTTAATGTTATGCCGAAACTACAACATGTAACTTTCACAGTATGCGAGGCTAGAGTACTTCCCGATTAAAAATTTTTAAGCATAAGTATGATTGAATAGCTATGTGACTGTACAGTATATAATATATGATTAGATAATTATGTAACTGTATAAAAGTTATAATCTGAAGAAAAATGCATCAAAATATGAAATTAATTTACACAAAGCGGTCACTGCATAGTTAACCAAGTTGGGCGAAGCGTAATGTGTGCGCAAATAGTAGAATTCGCCGAGTGCCTGATTCTATGCATGCATTCTTATTTAATATACTAGATCATAATTATTTTAGAAGTATGAACCCTTTAAACTCTGAGATAAAAAGTCAGGGCTAACATATACGTAATACAACGTACACATTTAACAAAATAAAATAAAAAATAAAGACTGTATAGGCGCGACTCTCCTGCCAAAAGTCACGATGGTAAAATTCTAAACACTATGTTAATTTCATAAAAATACAAAATAATGAGTCGCTTCCCTTTCGGTGTGAAAACAACATAGTGACGATCGATGTGTTCGAATCCATAGAATTTACTTTACTCAATTACTGATCGATGTTCATATATTTTATAAACTTGTCCAGTATTCGAGGTATATAGGCACTTCACATGCAGTGTTTGTCATACTACCTTGTTCTATGGAAAGTACCTGTTACTATTAATAAAATTTACTTGGCGTACTGAGTTCAGGAAACCAATATGTGGAACTGCTTCTATACAAACTGTGGGATTTGATAGAAAATATACACATATTCATGGTCTAATAAATATTTTTTTAAGGTTACAAGTTATTTAACAGCCTTAAACTAGAAGTACATGCATACTGGTATATATCTGTGTTTACCGGTGCATTGCTGTTAGAACAGTTTATACAGGCATGTTTTTCATAGCTATATGTATAAACCCAATATGTATTCATAAAGGAAACTATAATGAAAAGACAAAATGTTATGAAGTTTTGATATTTTATTGTATTGCATCATGTTAAATCATGATCTTTATGTGCATTGTGTGTATGTTTAACGTGTGTAAATGCACGGGACACTTCAAAATATATCTAAACTTGAACCTTCTTTAATATTGGCCCCTGGTATGTAGGGTGATTAAAGAAAAGAGTAAAAATCATTGGAATTTTATATAAACCTGTATCACTTTGCTCAGTGTATGACTATTTGTCTGTCTGTCTGTCAAACCTCATATCTTGAGCACAGGTAGGAATTACGTATTTGTTTGGCTTATTACCGCTTGGAGGAATGACTGTAAAACATATAGATTAAATTGTATTATGCTTTTTGCCAAATGCATTTTTTTTTTCTTATTCATGTTAAAAAACACATAACAGGCGTTTCAAAATACTATATATGCACATGTACCTGGTCTAAATTCTTTGCTGGCTGCAAGAAATTTCAAACCAGGTAGTGGGTGTATAGTGCGTCGTATTTCTTTTTTAAATTTTTAAGGTCGAATTTCACAACATAATTGTTATCATTGTCCCAAATCAGTAATTTAGATCAGAATTTTAGATAAAAGACTGTCAACTCATCCCCATCCGCCGAATTCAACTTCCCTGGTTAACCCATACATCATTAATTCGATCATGTAGACGTTACCATAAATAATTACAGAATATTATATAAGGTTATTTACCAATCTGTCGTGGTATAGAAATGTAAATCATGTTAAGCGTGTACACATATTTTTTGCATAATATGTTAAACCAATTGAAGTTGTCATCCAAAGTATCTGCCCGGGTGATTACATGTAACTTGCCCTACAATTTCGGCCTATATATTATCCATAATTCGTTTTATCCGTATAGTGATATCGTAATAATGACTAGAGTGAATTCACTAATTACATGTTTTCTACCACTCGACTACAATTTTTGCTTATCGAGGCCTAGAATAAAAATACATTCCTAACTATCATGTTAAATTGTGGTACAAAATTTTTAAACTGTTAAGAAAAAGTTATAAAAGTGTTAAATTTCGTCATTCTTCACCTCTACGGGACTCTAAAAAAAATTTCAATTATATATCCCCCCTACCGCCGTTTAAAAGAGGTTTTTTTAATTTACGTATTACGTTAGGATCATGAAGTTTCTCCCCCATAAAAACATTAATAAATGGAAGTAAAAAAATAAGATACCATTAAGGAGCTAAAGAGCTAAATGTATACTACGCACCCTCAATTCCTCATCCCGGATTATAATTTTGATGATTTCGAAAATAATCATTTCTTGTTTTTTTGGCTTGTTAGGAATTTTTGCCCCCCCCCCCCTTTTTATAAGACGGTGCTACGTGTACGTTCCTGGAATTTACCGTAAATATAGTTAATAAATAAATGTGAGCATTCATCCAAATAAGTGTAAGTGTAAGTGTAAGTTACAGCTGTTTCCTATAAGTATCTTTGAAGAAATGTCCCCATTAGTTAGCTTTGCAGGATTTTGAGAAGATTTTGGTAATATTTCAGCAGATTTACAATAACTTGTTAGAGTTAAAGTAATTCCCCTTATTGTGACGTCAAAGTTTACGTCGGTTAAGTGTCGTCTGGCTCTTTGAAAACTATCCGGAGAAATAAAACTACGCGAAGTATGCTGTTTTATTTACTTAAAAAGCATGATGTTCCTGAAATTACACATTTTATCTGCTTCTCAAAAGTTTACTTTGATTCTCGCGAGAATATGAGAGCGCCATTTGCAATGCTTGGAATTGCATTGTGGGTCTGCTTGGAATTGCATTGTGGGTCAACTTAATTGACGCCAAAAAAAATATGTCGGATTAATGTGGAAGAGATTTATTGTGACGTCACTCGATTAAATGACGGTAACTCCGTTAGTCTTATGTAATGGAATTACGTTGTATCAGCAGTATATTTACAATGCATGTACATAGTCTTTTGTTGATTTTATCTTGCTTGTTCTCGTGAGAGCGTAAAAGTAGAAACCATATTTACAGGGAACTGCTGGTCCGATAAAAACAGGGCATTACTGGTCTGAGTAACTGATGCCAAAATCATCCGTTGAATGAATGTGCAACTGGTTTGAATTTTTTTTTTCACAAACGCGTTTCTGGTGGTGCTCGCTTCGCTCGCTATAATTTCAAAATAAAAAAAATATGAGCAATTCCTTTATGTTCTGTGTAAGTGTAAATTAGGTGTAATGTTATGACGGACAGATGACAGATTACAATCAAATGATTGTTGAGATACGGCAAGAAGTGAACCACACGTTTGTTCTAGTTCGACATTTAATTTTTAAACTGGTACCTAAACTGGTATTACATGTATAAAACGAAAGTAGAAAAAAACATATACGTACAACACTGATAATTCCGAATAGATACTTTAGATAATAATATTACAACTTTCCCTTTATCAAAAATGAGTGTCAATAAATTTGAAAATTAAATTCTGAGTTAATGTTCGTTGAATCAAGTTACTTTAGATGTGAAATAAGTTGAACACAATCATGTGAGATTACTATAACAATTGTAGACTTTGGTAGACTGCCCAGTCTGCCTAAAATAAACATGCAGGGGATTATTCTGCCCCAATTCACAAAATATAAACACTGTTCACTAATCCTCAAATCTCTTTGGTTTCCTCACTTCTCTTCCTGACCGCGTGCGGTATCCACTTTCTGAACTCGGTTGGACTTCTGATGTCAACAGATTTGGTTTCTTTGTGTCGACGACTTCTCCCTGACTGACATCTGGGTTTGGCTCTTCATATGTAGAGATATCTGTGTCTTTACGAAACATCTTCTCCTTAGACGTTATGATATCCCCTCGATTCCTTCGATACATGGCCCCATCTGGCGTGATCAACTGGTATGAGCGATTGTCTTGAGCGATGACGTTAGCTGGCTTCCAGTCTTTCTTCAGTTTGAATCGAACTTTGTGTCCATGAGAAATTTCCTTCTGGCTTTTGGTAGTACGGTTGTAGTAGTACTGTTGTCGATGTTGACTTTGTGCCCTTTCCTTGTACGTCTCTGTTCTGTTAATGGTTTTTGGTCTAAGTTGCTTCTTGGTTATCGGTAGAATAGAGCGCAACTCTCTGCTCATTAAAAGCTGTGCTGGCGAACCGGTGTCCGTTGGGGTATTCCTGTACTCCAGTAATCCTAAATATGGGTCCTTGCCATCTGTCTTGGCTTTCTCCAGTAGTCTTTTTGCTGTTTGCACTGTTCTCTCTGCAAGTCCATTGGCTTGTTGATGATATGGACTGGATGTGGTGTGTTGGAAGTTCCAGTTTTGTGCGAATTCACGAAATTCCTGTGAGGTGTACTGTGTTCCATTGTCACTAATAACTTCAAACGGTATACCATATCTGGCAAACATTGACTTGAGTCTCTCAATAACTGTACGGCTTTGTGTGTTTGGTAGCTTTACGACTTCAAAAAATCTGGAGTAGTAATCTGTTACTACAAGGTAGTCACTTCCATGCAGCGTGAATAAGTCTGTTCCTACTGTTTGCCATGGTCCATCTGGAACTGGTGTTGACACGAGAGGTTCTTTAGGATTTTGATTCCTGAAGTCCATACATGTGTTGCACTGTGAGATCATCTCGTCAATGTCTCTGTTCATGTTGGGCCAGTAGATGATGTTCCTAGCTCTTCTCTTTGTCTTCTCCATGCCCATGTGTCCTGTGTGTAACCTCTTCAGTATTTCTGGTTGTAGGACTGTTGGCACTACTATTCTGTTTCCTTTGAACACGAGATCATCAACAACTGTTAACTGGTCTTTGATTTTCCAGTATTTGTGTGTAGATCTTTTTCTGCTGAGTGGCCAATCGTTCTGTATACAGTCCCTTACTAGACTGAGTTCATTATCTCTTTCCGTTTCCCTGTAGATGTCGTTCAGAATATCATGTGACATGGGTATGCTTCTTAAGAACACAGAGTGTACAAAAGTCTCTAACTCCTGTGACTGGGTCTCCTCCTTGCCTGCTGGTAGGCATGCACGAGAGAGCGTGTCCGCAATGACTAGTTCTTTACCTGGTCGGTATTTGAAGTTGAAAGTATACTTCTGTAATCTGAGTAACAATCTCTGCAATCTAGGCGGTGCCTGTGATAGGGGTTTCTTCAAAATGGATTCAAGCGGTTTGTGGTCGTTTTCCACAACAATATCCACTCCATATGTGTATTGGTTAAAACGTTCAAGTCCAAATGTCACTGCAAGTAACTCTTTTTCTATCTGAGCATATCTAGTTTCTGCATCGGTGAGAGCTCTTGAAGCGTAAGCAATTGGTTTGTTTTCTTGTAGAATCACAGCTCCTAGACCGAATTTAGAGGCGTCAACACTCACTACGACTGGTTTCTTGACATCAAAGAAGGTAAGTATGGGTGCTTCTGATAAAATTTTCTTGATGTCCTTAAACGCATCTTCCTGAGGTCGTTCCCAGTGGAATGTGATGTCCTTCCTTAAGAGTGTTCTGATTGGCTGTGTGACTTTAGACATGTTTGGTATGAACTTTGCTAAGTAGTTGATTGTCCCCAGTAGTCGTTCTACACCTTTCTTGTCCTCTGGTGGGGGCATCTTGGTGATCGCTTCTATCTTCTTGGGGTCAGGTCTCACACCTTCACTACTAATGATGTGTCCTATGTAGCTCACTTCTGGACTACGAAACATACATTTTTCCTTGTTGAGAGTCAAGTTTATCTCCTTGCACCTCTCTAGCACTTGTCGAAGTCTCTGATCATGTTGTTCTCTGTTTTCTCCCCAGACCAAAATGTCATCTATGTCCACTTCTACTCCAGGTATGTGTCTGAAGTGTTGTGAAATCCTCTTTTGGAATAACTCTTGAGCGCTTTTTATTCCGAAGGGCATCCTGCAGAAGCAGTATCGTCCAAAGGGTGTGTTAAAAGTGGTGAGTTTCTGACTTGCTGGATCTAATGGTATCTGCCAGTAGCCACTGTTGGCATCCAACTTGCTGAAAATTTTCGCACCTGCTAGTCTGGTGGTGATCTCCTCTATTGTGGGTAACTGATAGTACTCGCGCTTGATGGCTTTGTTTAGGTCGCGTGGATCGAGACAAATCCTTAACTTGCCGTTCGACTTCTCAGCACAAACTATAGAGTTCACCCATTCAGTGGGTTCATCCACCTTCTTTATGACTCCTTTGAGCTCCATTCCCTCGAGTGACGCTTTCAGTTCGTCTCGGAGTGCTGCGGGAAATGTTCGAGGTGGGTGCACAACTGGTTCTACTGTGCTGTCTATCTGTATGTGATAAGGTTCTTGTAGACACCCTAATCCACGAAATACTGATGTGAATTCACTGAATATGTCCTCCTTACTGTAGTCCTTTGACTGTCTCTGTGTCGCAAATGTCAGCTTGACTAAGCCTAAGTCTCTACATGATCTGAGCCCTAGTATAGGTACTGAATCTGTTTCGGTCACATAAAACTCTAACACATGGTTTCCATGTCGGAGGTGGCATTTCCCTAGGATGGGTATTTTGTCTCCTGTGTAACTTGTTATTCTTGCTGACGTCCGTGTGACATTGGTTTTCACAGGAAGCTGACTCAGAATACTTCTGGGGATAATGTTAACTTGAGATCCAGTATCTATTTTAAATTTCACTTTCACCTTGTTAAAGGCTATGGTCGTGTGGGCTTCATCTTTCCTGTCGGATTCTCTGGTAACTGCACATAAGAAGTAATTTTCGTCATCTATAGAGTGACATTCTTCATCATCCTCATGATCAACAACATTCACATTTTTTGATCTGCAGCATTTTTGGTAATGATTCGCTCCATTACACCTGTGACAACGTTTTCCAAATGCCGGACATTTCTTTTCCTCATGTGTCTTACCACACCTTCCACATGACTTTTTGTCCCTCGATGCGGATGAGCCTTTAGGTACATAGGCTGTTGTAGACTGTCCTGGTTTCTTTTTGTTCCTCCATTTTCTACAAGCTGAATGTTTGTCTTTCGGTTTCTTAAACACTGCTGCTGCTGTCGCTTCTTCACTATGTAGGTCTTTCAGATGGATCACAGACTCTTCGCTGGCTCTGCATGCACTCAAAGCACTCTCTAATGTCAGTTTGTTATCACGAAGCAGTCTCTCTTTGACCTTTTCCGAATTTACTCCGCACACAATGCGATCACGCAACATATCATTTTCCAGTGCCCCGAATTTACAGTTTTTAGCAATTACACGCAAATCGGTCACATACTGATCTATCGTTTCAGTCTTACCTTGCTGTCGCGTGTAGAATTTATGACGCCACACCGTGATATTTTCACGTGGTGCACAGTAATCCTTGAATTTTTTGAACAAGGGTTCAATTTTGTCCTTATCATCCTGTGAAATAGTCATCGTGTTGAAAATTTCACGTCCATCCTGTCCGATTATATAGAGGAATGCACTGCATTTGTCCTTTTCATCCCGTTCATGCATGGCGATGTTCAAATACAGTCGCATGGTCTGTTCCCATTTCCTCCATTTTTCGGGTAGATTTCCATCCGATGATGAGAAATCGAGCTCCGGTGGTGGTCTTAAGTGTTCCATCTGACACCATGTAATGTTATGACGGACAGATGACAGATTACAATCAAATGATTGTTGAGATACGGCAAGAAGTGAACCACACGTTTGTTCTAGTTCGACATTTAATTTTTAAACTGGTACCTAAACTGGTATTACATGTATAAAACGAAAGTAGACAAAAACATATACGTACAACACTGATAATTCCGAATAGATACTTTAGATAATAATATTACATTAGGTAATGCTTTATCTATAACAAAAATGATTGACTTGTAAACATCCTTTTATTTTATACATTTCTATATGTAAAATGGTTGGTACGACACGTTCATAGGACCTAACTTTGAGGGCGGATGGCATATAAACTATCCGGTCAATTTCGTTTTAATTATACAAAAAGTTAACTTATACGTTATTCTTCCATCGCTGAAAATTAAAAAAAAAATCGTATGTTTGTATTTTTTAACATATGAAAATGAAAATGACCCCCCTCCTTTCCCTACGATATCTTATATACAATGTCAAGGATGATTCGGACAAACGACCAAAGTTTGAGCGCGGCAAACAGATAAACTATCCGGTCAACTTACTTAACATTTTTCACATAGGTTACTCAGAAGTTGACATTTCAGTGAAAAAAAAGGAAATTGTATGTTTGAAACATTTCCCCCCGAGACTCCTTAGGTCAATAATATAAAAAAAAAATTAGGTCATTTGAAAGAAGGCCGATTTTTAAGGGAAGTGAACCAGATTCTTTAAAGTCTCTTGTCCTAGGGGAAATTTTACTCTAAGGTAGGGACAAAATGAACATATAGAAGAAAGTTTAAAATATTTACAAGTTTCTCCTCTACTGAAACTAAATCAAAACTGATGGCATATTAGATATAATCAATCATGAAGACTTCTATCTTTTGTTTAACCTTATGATACGAGTTTCTATTACAAATTGATCATTGTACAATTATATATAATATTTAAAAAAAATTAAACTTTTTTGACACTGAATTGAAATTACTGATTTAATTTAGATGACCATAAGATGTCCTCTTAAATTATTAAATTTAATGACACCCAAGACACGTTGGCTCGGTGCGTTCAGGTGCAAGAGTGGTTTTATAATCATTAGAATCGTTCACCTTTACTCTAGTTATCTACTAATTTTACCAAAACCAAAAGTGCCATAGTCCTTGTGACATAGTCCTTGTTGCCAGATTTGTTGATTCCAGAATAAAGTTTAATTAAATGTTTATATAAAACTCCTGACAGGTTTGTGTGTGGGCTATAATACCCAGCAAGGTTATCGTTACAGCCTGCAGGCCTATCGTCTTGTTTTAGTAGCATCAATGTAACGCATGTATTCACTTGTGTTTAGACCCATATGAAATTTCGGAAAACACAAACTTCGCTGAAGAACAGTTCAACTGTTTGCTTGGGTTCATATCCGTATAAAATCCCTTCATATAGACATAGAGAACAGTGTAATATTTTCAATAATATACATTTTAAGTATTTTAATTTTTTCATTTCAGTGTATAAATGTGCACTCGGTGCACATGCAGAGAGTAATAGCTTTCATGACTGCAGGTATAACGTCCTGGGGGCTTTCACACCTGTATTTCAATTTTTTCAATTCAATTTATTCAATTTATTATCCTTGAGCTTTACGTACAACTCATTATAATACATATAAAATTATATACAAATGTGCAGTAAGTGAGTGGACATATTAAGACAATATAATCATGTACATATCAACATAAATGTATAAGTAGCTTAAACTGTAGTATTATTACAATGCTGCGCTCTCATTTTGGAAGCGCTAGATAAATATTTTCCTAAATTATTGAGTTCCTTTGTATTGTTAACACTTAAAAGTTTAGCTAGCTTAAAACACTTTGTTTTTTGTAATAAAACTCTTTATATATTTCTTTCGTAATTCAGTGTAAAAAGGACATATGAGTATAAAGTGGAACTCATCTTCTAAATCTTTGTTATTACAATGATTGCAAAATCTTTCATTTCTTGGCATCTTGTTGTGTCGACCCTTTTCAATATTTAAAGAGTGTGATGAAGTTCGAAAAATACTTATAAATTTTTTTGAAGTATAATTAGTCGGTCTCCTAAGATAAGTTTGCAAACAAAAATTATCCACAAGGTGTTGATATAACCTACTCTTCGGAGATGTCGAAAAAGATGACATCAAACTTTGTTTATAAATATATAATATTCTACACTCAATTATATTGTAGGTTTCACATTGATTTTGACAAGTTTCGTCAAACAAATAGTTTAGACCCATGCAAGATAACTCGCTTTGTATGGAAACCATCCAGTTATCGTTATTGACAAGCATGATTTCGTATGCCTCCTTCAAGATAATGTTATTTGTATTTTTGTCCCCCGCCGCAACGCGGAGCGGGGACATAGAAATGCCGGGCGTCCGTCCGTGTGTCCGTGGGTCCGTGCGTCCGACCGTCACACTTTTTTGTAAGCGCTCTCATGCCTACAAATTTTGACGGATTTTCATTAAATTTATACCAAATGTTTATACCACTATTACCTTGGTCAAGTTCGAAAATCAGCATTGGTCGATACTTTTTGTTGGAGTTATGGGACTTAAACCACAATAATGACTCCGTTTTATCCAAAAATTTACCCTGTAAGCACTCTCATGCCTACAAATTTTGACAGATTTTCATTAAATTTATACCAAATGTTTATATCACTAATACCTTGGTTAAGTTTGAAAATCAGTATTGGTCGATACTTTTTGTTGGAGTTATGGGACTTAAACCACAATAATGACTCCGTTTTATCCAAAAATTGACCTTGTAAGCGCTTTCATGCCTACAAATTTTGACGGATTTTCATTAAATTTATACCAAATGTTTATACCACTATTACCTTGGTCAAGTTCAAAAATCAGCATTGGTCGATACTTTTTGTTGGAGTTATGGGACTTAAGCCACAATAATGACTCAGTTATGGGACTTTAACCACAATAATGAATCAGCCTTGGTCGATAGACTCGACACTAGTATACTGCTTGACTGGCGGGGGACCCAGGAATTCTATTCTTGTTAATTTTTAACCAGTATTTGAAAATTCGTAGTTTTCTTCTAATATACAAAGGAAATCTACCCAGTTCATAATACACTAAATTATATGTAGTTTTTTTGTTGACCCCAAGAATTCTCTTACAAAAATTGAGATGTACCTTTTCTATATCTGGTGCTTTGTGGAAACCCCAAATTTCAGAGGCATATGAAAGAATACTATGTACATACGTATCAAATACAGAACATTGAGTTTCAACATTAAAAGAATAATTTTTCATAGTGTTTGATATTGCAAAAAGTGCTTTCCGTCCTTGATCTGCTACATATTTTTGTGTTTGTAAAAATTTTCTATTGAAGTTAAATAACATACCAAGATACTTAAAAGTATTCACAACTTCTAGTTGTTGTTCATTGTATGACCAGCTTTCAAGATCTGATATTTTCCCACCATTTCTAAAAATGACAACCTTGGTTTTAGACACATTTACATTCAGATCCCATTGTATACTAGTAGTATATTCCTTAAGTGTATTTAACATACTCTGTAACCCAGCAGGGGTTTCAGCAATCAATACCATGTCATCTGCAAACATTAGCAGGAAAATATCAATCATGTGTTGCTCAATGGATGGACAATTGTTTTTTATAAAGTTTATCTCAAAATCGTTAACATAAAAAGCAAAAAGTAGTGGTGATAACACTTCACCTTGCATAAGACCCATGTCATTACTAAAGTAGTCACTTAAAACACCACCATATTTGACACGTGGCTTCACATTATTATACAGTGATTGTGTAACTTGTAATAATTTCCCTCCTATACCAACTTTATATATTTTATCCCATAACTTGCATCTGTTAATAGAGTCAAATGCCTTTTGAAAATCCACAAAACAACAATATAGACGTTTTTAGTTATATAGAGTTTTGTTAATAAGTGATTGTAAAACAAATATAGCATCTACTGTACTAAGTCCTGGTCGAAACCCAAACTGAGCATCAGTCAAAATATCGTATTTGTTATCCCATTCAAGGATTCTATTATTTAAAACACTTGTAAATAGTTTTCCAAAACAACTGACAATAGAGATACCCCTGTAGTTGTTTACATCATCAATGTCACCTTTTTGTGTACTGGTACAATACAACTTTTTGTCAACAGATCAGGGAATAAACCTGACATTAGTATTTTGTTAAAAAGTTTATGTATTACAGGCATCAAAATATCATACCATCTTATAAATAACTCATTTACAATGTAGTCCTCACTACAACTTTTGTTACATTTTAGTTTTTTAATAGCCTTACTAATTTCATCATAGGTAATTTCTTTATCTAACTCTTCATATACGGCATTATAATTCACAAAGTCACATGTACTTTCTGTGTGGTCAACGCTGTTACTTTCAATAGGTCTTTCAAAATATGCTTGGAAGTCCTCATTCGTTGGGCTACATTTTCCAGACTTGCTTTTCCCCTTAGAGAATAAACTGTAAAAGTGTTTTGGGTTGTGTTTTCTCAAAAATCAAACATGTCCCCCTCATATCGTTTGTATTTATATTTTGATTTTTTCATGAATTTTTGGAATTTTTTCTTGGCGACTAAAGTGTTTATTTGTTTTCATATGATTTGTCATTATTGTATGTATGGAGTAGCCCTTTGTATTCTTTCAATAGTTTTTTACAAGTTTCGTCAAACCAGGGTTTGTCCTGTTTCATATTCCCACATGCGTTATTTTTATGTATGGTATGTTGTGCTTTAGATACTTTAACATCCATGTAAGGTAAGACACAGTCATTCAATATACTGCAAATGTTGTTGATACAAGTATTGAGATCTGAAGAATTTTTGAAACCAATATCTAATTCACCGAGTAGGAAATTTTGATTTCGTGTAATTTCAGTCAAGATAAATTCCGCATTGTCATCGACCCACTTTACTGATTTGCTGTTAGTTCTACCCGAAGATACACTCGTTCTATGCAGTTGTGTTTCTAGGCAAATACCATTGATAGTAAAAATAATTTGTGAATGATCAGAAAAAATATTAAATATGCCAGTAGAAAAATGGCCTATACTAAAAAACAATGAACTTTCGGTCAACAGATAATCAATAACACTATTTCCTCTAGAACAGAAAAAAGTATAGTCACCAGGTACATCCCCAGGATGTCTACCATTAACAATTCGTAGACCTGATGACTTACATAATTCTAATAATTTTCTACCATAATTATTGGTGTGTTTATCTTGGTTTTTTCTTTCACAAAGAACTTCGGTGTCTTCTTATAAAAATGGTAGATTTCCATCAGATACAACATATTTCAAAAAATCATCAGTTATGTAATCGTTTCTGATACCCGTTCTTGCATTTAAATCTCCTGTAACATATACAGAACCCATATTTTTATATTTACTTATTGACTCCTCTAATAATTGGAATATACAGGTATCAATATTAAAATGTTCATAAAAAACACTGTTTTCAGGAGGTAAATAACACATAGCAATGTAGATATTTTTGTTTTCAGCATTTGTTAAAATTTACTAATATATGGAGATAGGTGTGGTTTACAATAGATAACAATACCCCGACCTTTAATTGATTTTCTTGGAAAAATACACTTTTCATAGCCATCTATGTCTACAACATCTCCAGGAGCAAGCCAGCATTCACTAAGGAAAATTATGTCGTATCCATTTATAATTGAATGGAATTCGGGAAAGTTTATTTTATCACGGAGCGACCGACATATATTCCAAGATATAAACGACAATTCACTCACTGCACATTCCTACGCTGAATGGTTACCCCATATCGGTGGGTGACCCGCCCATCCAGTTTATTTATAGATTCCGCAATACCATCTAGCAGTTGTAATTTTTTCATGATAAAATCCAGTTTTTCATCGACACTTAGGCCTACAGATTTGTTTAGCGGGGTGGAAGTTACCGGTAGATTATCCCTAAAAACGGGAATGTCCTCATACAATACACTGTTAGCTCTATTCAACAACTGACTTACCACCGTTGGTTCATGGTCACTACTCTGACTACTACTCTGGTCCGAGCTCTCCCTGCATTTTTTCCTCTTTTTTGATGATTGTTTTTGTGATTTGCTTTTTTCCATGGCTAAGGAATAAAAACTGTCCACAAAACTTCGTAAAGACTATAGCACCTTATATAAAGGTACATAATACGAAGAAATATATAAACCCCATCAAGGTAAAACACAGGTAACACGGAGCGCCTCGAAAACACGTCCACACCGGTGAACGTCCACTCACTCACACCTGTAAAAATTAAGCCCTGTCCTCACCTGAGATTTACCATCCGGTAAAAATGGTCGGTAGATGTTAAGCAGGTCGGGTACACTACCTTAAATGGATAGCATTATTTAACACGTGACAGTATTTTCGTCAAACAGATTCTCCAATCCAGTGAATGAGTTGCAATGCATGACGGTCTACAACGTGTCTACGATTCAACAAACGCACGTGGTTTTTGTCTGTTTTATTCACAATATTTAATTGCTTGCCGGAATGTTTGTACATCTTGATTTTTACTTTAGACGGTAAAAAAGGAAAGATTACGTATCATTAACTTTGTTCCATGCTCACATTGAAAAATACTGTTGTTTTAGTTGATCAAATGTTGCTTCAAAAATGATCAGTATCAAACGACTGACAAACATACGCATACAAGTACAAACAGGTTTTGATAAGAAAAAACTGCACAGTTGTGTATTGGTGACTTTATCATTGTGCACTAGAAATAAATACAGGTAACTGTACATTTGTAACATACGTGAATAGCCACGGTAGTAGAAATGCACAAATATACAAACGCAGAAGCGCAAGCTGTGCAGCATGTAGTATTTTGTCCGTGAAGCAATCTGATGAATGTCCCTGAAGAAAATATCAACGCGCATTCTAATAATGTTGCTTTAAATATGGGATATCATGTGAAAAAACGGTACTCGCTGCTTCTAATTCTATAGGACGTACCTCTCTTTTGAACAGTGACAATGGGGTATTTAAATAGGTTGATATAAGTCCTCATATGCAATAGTTTTTAAATGTGAGCATAGAAATTGAAGTTCAGACATAACTGTCCATATTAATTTCATAAACTCTGAAAAATCATTCATAATGAGTTTCCAAAGGACAATTCAAAATGGTGTATATTTTCAATACGCTTTGTATACACTGAAACTTGTAGTAGCCCACAATGCCTTGCAACTCATTCACCCGATTGGTTTGTCGATAAAAGTAAACAGATGGCTAATTTAGTATGCAAATTTATGCCGACGTCACAAAATATAGTGGCCTCGACCTGTTAAGGACACATATGGATCACAAGGGACAAGGGGGGGGGGGGGGTGCTGCCATCTTTGATAGACTCAAAGTTATGTCTGGAACTACATGTACAAATAATCAATAAATAATTATATAGCACGTACCTGTGATAGAATGATTCGAATAATTGTGATTCGCATGTTGAGGATGCCGGTGAAGTAACAAATGAAAAAAAAATGGGAAATTCATATTTCATTTTATATGTTCATCAGATATCCCCCCCCCCCCCGGTTGTGGATTAAACAAAAATACCAGGTAAAAACATTGAACAATAGCTTTTTTTTAGAATTGACAAACGTCACAAAGCAGTAATTATCAATTGCCGGTAATGGAGTTATCGGTCTTTAGTCGTGCAAATTTCTTGTTCGACAGATCTGTATGCACCGTTTTTTACTATGGGAGGCACTGTAGCTCCAAGGTCGTCTATTCATTTTTTTTTTAACCGGGAGCTACAAACCTGCACTTACTATTTAGAAAAATGTCGCAAAATATTTTTTATACACAAAACCCTATCAATATTATATCGAAGTATATATAATAAATTTTCATTTTCCAAGGGGGGGGGGGGGGGGGGTCGGGACCCCCCCGACCCCCCCCCCCCCCCCCTCTAGATCCGCGCATGTATATGTAGTACTATTCTTCAGCATCCGCTGGTTGTGCCACTATACGTAAACATGTTGAGGTTGATAATTAAGGAACTACGTCAGTGATAGACAGACACAGAGAGGAAGAGTACACGTTTTGAATGAGAGAGAGATAAAGAAAGAATTAAAAAGATAGTACATAGGGGATATTTAAGAGAGAGAGAGAGAGAGAGAGAGAGAGAGAGAGAGAGAGAGAGAGAGAGAGAGAGAGAGAGAGTGGCGTGTTAGGTGTATATATAACTAAAGAGGTTAATAGTTTGAGTTATCTCCCTTTTTACACAGAATAGCTTTCAACTACATGTAGTATATACAGTGACACACCAAAAGATGTCGGACACGGTCTTCCTCGACTAAAGCCAGAATGGTCAATACTACATGTGTATATACAGTGACACACCAAGAGTGAAGGAGGGGGACAGATCTACAAACAATTCTAGACACTGACATGCAAACACTGTAACATCGTAGTCAGTATTACTGGTAATCTCACTATCATTCTCTATATAGGGGCTTACTTCTAAAACAAAACTGTGCGGGGGGGGGGGGTGTCATTGAATTTTTTTTTTACTTTTGTAGATCTAAGAAAAGTTTCCGTTTAAAAAAATGGGGGAAGGGGTGAGGCAGGCATGTAGCATCGTTTTTTAATGTGGGGAAGAGGGGGGGGGGGGGGGGAGGGGGGGAGGCAGAATCGATCATCCAAAAAATCTTGACAAGCGAAAAATGAGAAAAAGGTTATTTCCAAAATCCTCAAAATCCTAATCCGTGGGGGGGGGGGGGGTTGTTACCTTCACTTCAATTTCACTGATTCTTTCCTTATTTTTAATTCAATTTTTTACATGGTCCCATAAAAGTGGGGGTGCCAACTGAATGTTAATACAATTTTTTGTTTGTACATTACAGAAAAGTATTTGCTGCGCAAAAAAGTCCCACCCCCTCAATGCTAAGTGCCTATGAGCTTTGTTGGTAGAAGAGTATTTCGTGTCATGCTACATGTAGGCGCTGGCACGAAAAAGACACCCCCCCCCCCTCAAAATGCTCAAAGACAGGGATCCCGGGTGACCAGAATATACGTCTATGAATAATGGCGTGAATGTGGTATATGCTTATAAATGACTTACAACATGCATTCAATGATATGATACTACAATGATATATAAATAAGTATATCGAAAGTAAAGGTCTTATCAAGGTCGGCGCTGGCACGATACCGAACCTCCACAGCTCAAAGAGTGACCACTATCTAGGTCGACAGTTGATTAAGGTACATCATACTCCGCTTACAAATACCAATAATATCTGGGCTTTATTTTACGTATAATGCAGGTAGCCTATTTTAATGAAATTAAAACAGATCAAGAAATATGGCGTTTCAGTCTCAGTGAAAGCGAGCCCCCTATTTTTATTTTACTTAAAAAAATCCTCATATTTTAAAACAATCAAAGCACTGAATCAGCACCTTGAAGTTTCCTCCCCTCCCCCTTAGTCGACCTCCAACCTACCCAAACCCGGCAAACAAATACACCCCCCCCCCCCTTCTTAAAAAATTAATTATAGTTCAGTGCATGCCACTTGGTTTTGACAAAAAATAGGCCAATTTATTTAATTAATTCATACTTTATCAAAGTGTAATAGAAATATATTGGTGATATGTTTCATCGAACCCCTTCTCAGTCCCATATATTCAAACAGATTGATTGATTACACACGTTTATTATATCTCCGTACCCTCTTTATCTTTCTATCAATGCTCTCTATTTGTGTGTATTATTTGTAAATTAGAAAAACGGGCTAGGGAAAAGAAACCCTTTTTTAAGATTATACGATTCATCGCATATATAGTCTATCTATATGTCACGATGTGAAATTCAATCTTTCGGACTATTTTTAATTATTGTGTAAATTAACTTTTTCGGACTTCGTGTTAATTGCTACAAAAACTTTTCATCTATTTCGACAACTGTTTTATAAACGTTATAAATTCCGCGCAGCATTAATCCCACCTGAGGCACAATCAGTGATGGACAGCTAATCTTTTAATTGACTTCTGTTTATGTTTATTGACACTTAAGCTTCTTTCATCTTATTAATCCTTTTATGTACATGCTGCTAAAATGTCCCGAGTTACTCAATAGCTGTTTGATAATTGATTTACTTACATCTGTACTTAATATGTTAATCCTTCATTGTGTTATTCCATTGTTCATTATATATTATTCGGAATTGTAAAATATAGTCAGTTGGAATCAGACCTTCGGTGCTGATACATACCAAACTCACGTAAAAGTTAATTTCATGTAAAGTCTATATAAAAGTCTGAAAACTAAAACGCGTGTTGGCTTGTTGGATGTTTTATGAGGCTGGGTCCAACAACAAGAGAATAAGCTCACGGTTGGCCCAGTATTAGTTCTGTACGGGAGAGAGCGCCCCGTAATATTTATCATGGCATGCGGGGATCTACCCCCCCCCCCCCGGAAAAATGAAAATTTAATAAATTATCGCAAACATGTCTCGGACCCCCCCCCCCCCCCCGGCAAACACAGTTATCCTTTGGAACCCCCCCCCCCCCCCCCCTGGAGAAAAGGTTTCATGGTCGGCGCATGCATGGTAGTTGTCGCAAATGTTTATCGTTTCTTTAATATCTCTATATATTGGCAATGGCGGTCAGATTTCTAATTTCATTCAATTTGACGTTTATAATTTGATTTGATTGAAGTGCATATGCCGATTATTCATGACATTTTGTTAAGTGACTTCAGTTCATGCAACAAGTGCGATGTTTGTGCTGGTGAAATAAACACGGTTTCCGGTGTCAGTCAGAACAAGACAGCGTGCTAAATTGATGAAACTTCTTATAAATTGTAAACAAATCACAGAGTAGATCGGCTTTTGGGTAGGAAGATAAAATATGAGAGGTCTTAAAAATATCAAAACATATTCTGACCAATGTTACTTGGAAATATGTCGACACACAGGATTGCTTTAGAAGTCATCTGTGGCATGAGTTTCATCTCTTTATACATGACACTTTGTGTTTCAGAAGTAGATCCACCATCACATCCACTGTACAGAAATTCCTGGACTTGATCCACGCAAACACTCCGTAAATTCCTGGACCCACCACGCCTTCTTCCTCTAGGTTTGAAATTTTCATATTATTCATGATGTCGTATTCAACCACACCCCCCCCCCCCCATTCCCCCGCAAACACATTAAAAAAAGTTTTAATAATAGATGAGTTTTCTTTGAGCATATACCGGTATATAATTAAAATATAGATGAGATTAAATAATTAAGAAAACTAAGTTGATGATAAATACATTCAAAAGTAAACATTCCAATAGCTTTTTATTTTTGAATGATTCATTTTCTGAGGCCAAACCGTGGGACCAAAACGACTTGGGGTCGAAACTATAGGATGCCGAAACGACAAGCATCACTGTGACGTATATCGAACAGACGATAGATCAGAGGCAGCAAAATGAAGGATAGTTTTACCCATTTAGATCGATAATGGTTCCCCGTGTATGAAATGAAAGTACAGGTTTGTTCAAATGCTGTTTATATTGTACAATGTGGTCTACCTGGGGAATTAATTATGCAACCGAACAAGGAACGGAAAGTCTCGAATTTTCTCCAAACCAACTTTGTACAAATGAATACCGGTAAGTTTTTATTTGTGTTTTACATAGAAACAGTGGATGAGAGGAAGAACAAGACAAACTTGGTCATCAGGCTACATAATTCCTGTTACCTTTGGGCCAGTGTTATGGTATTAAATCAATCTTGAAGTAAACTAATGTGTACTGATGTCAGATAAAATTTTTGTTAGAGGCCACTAAAAATTTAAAATTTTTGGGGAGTTGTTTTATGTCAACAAACAACATGTACCGGTACATGTAGATCTCAGTGATTTCAGACTGACCAATCATCAGACAGAACCACTCTGCCCTGGACCCACTGGTGACCTTGGGTGACACCCAGACCCCTTGATTTAAAATTGGCCCCGCTGATGTTTAAAAGATAAATAACGTTTTATAGTCTGTCCCAAGATATTTTTGCCGCATATTTTCTTAAATTATTCAATATTTATAAATACCTCTTGGTTCAGACGATGTTCATTCAATAGTATGAGAAAATCCCAAGATTTCCCCTTTGAAACGCCCCCTCTAGCTTGTCGGGTATCAGTACACGGCTAAAAATAAAAAGTCTACGAGGTTTTTCCATTGCCAAGGAGATGAAGACGCCCGGATGATAACGTTGAAAAATTGCGCGAGGTGTCCCGAGTATTTCCGAATGGAGAAAAGATGTCAACATTCCCCATTATAAATCTCCGTAGGAAATCTGTTTTCGTTCCTGTGAATTTTTACGAGGGAAAAATGATAATGTGTGAATGAAGTTATCTTGGGAATTTTCCCTTTCATCGATTTTAATTGCACTTCAGTCACAGGTATGTGTATTTTTATTAAAAATCGTTCAAATATGCAGCATAAATATCTTGGGACAGACTATAAAAGGATTCCACGAAATTTCCATTAAAGCGTAAAACTGTAAACTGATGGGCTGTATTGTACAAAGTTGAATTTCTGAATAGATAAATTCATATTTCCATTAAAGCATAATTTACGTAGAATATTAAACCTCTATGTGCATGTTATATTTATAGGTTGAACTTGAGGACAACATCAATTTAAATGTTTGTGTAAAATATCATGAATCAATGTTGACCTTTATTACTTACATTGAAATTACATTACTTGAAATTAATATGATATTGTCAATGAATTATTTATTTAAAATATAACAGTATGAAACATTTTTAGCTCACCTGAGCTGAAAGCTCAAGTGAGCTATTCTGATCACATTTTGTCCGTCGTCCGTCTGTCCGTCCGTCCGTCCGTCCGTCTGTCCGTCTGTCCGTCTGTAAACTTTTTACATTTTGAACTTCTCTAAAACCGCTTATCCAATTTCAACCAAATTTGGCACAAAGCATCCTTATGAGAGGGCGAATATAAATTGCAGAAATAAAAGTTTGATCTGTATTCAAAGCGGAGAAAACCTTGAAACTGTAGAAAAAGGGAGGTGCATTTTTAAAAATCTTCTTCTCAAGAACTACCGAGGCAAATTCAACCTAGTTTAGCATAAATTATCCTTATGGGAAGGAAAATATAAATTGCAAAAATTAAGTGGTCATTCTGTTTCAAATCTGAGTTATTACGAAAATAATAATAAAGGAAAGGCGTGTTTCAATCAGTTTAATAGCTTCGGGTTCGGCATCCGGTAAAATAATTCCATACTTTCTAAAACGAGGTTCTTTGTTTAAAGCAGCCATGACATTATACGAAAAAGGGTCGATCTGACTATGATGAATTTGCTTGTTGTGCAACAGTTCGCGTATGAAGGGAAATTTTGAAACATACAAAATATATTGGTGCCGATTTTGTGAAGTAAATTGAGGCTAAATATTTCAATGCGTTGACAGTATTCACACATGACGTTGGTGTTAGCTTGTTCTGATTTTCGTTTCGTTCTCATTATGCTTTGTAACCTGGAAACTATCGTCTGTATTTCGTGATTTTTACGTATCAAATCAAACAGAGACTTCGGTAAATCAAACAGTTAATAACTGTTTACCTGCGCAAATTAAGCAAAATCGGATGTAGGGGTACTGAAATACAATTCATTCTATCGGTAATTCGGCATTATCTTTTGCGTAATGGTACATGTAGATTAATGCAATAGGTTTTGTTGAGATGCTCGGCATTTTCTCGAGTTTATTCAGTTTAAATAGAGTTTGATATCGCTGACGGAAATATGTAGGTATATACATGTATATATATGATTCATTTCGAAAAAATAAATTGTGTTCTTTATTTGTTATACATGTAGTGCATGTTTCTTGTGTTTAATTGTTTACAACTTCTATTTACCAACCATATTTGAGTGTTAAGTTTCGAATTATAAGGAAGATACAGAGATTTGCCCACAATTCTATGTTTGTACACAGATCTTAAAAACTAAAGCTTAAAAAGGTAAAAAAATTTGTCAATATTTATTAAGAAAATTTTCAAAGTCTGTTCTTCCAGAAACCAACTTTAACAACTTATTGTATTGTAAACTTAACCTTTTTAGCTCACCTGAGGGTGGGGCCACAATTGGGGGTCGAAGTTTAACAAATGAATATATAGAGTAAATCTTTAAAAATCTTCTCCTCAGAAACTAATCAGCCAGGAAAGCTGAAACTTGTGTGAAAGCATCATCAGGTAATGTAGATACAAATTTGTGAAAATCATGATCCCCGGAGGTAGGGTGGGGCCACAATGAAGGATCGAAGTTTTACATAGGAATATATATAGAATAAATCTTTAAAAATCTTCTTCTCAACAACTAATCGGCCAGGAAAGCTGACACTTGTGTGGAAGGATCCTCAGGTAGTGTAGATTCAAAGTTGTGAAAATCATGACCCCCGGGGTACGGTGGGGCCACAATGGGGGATCGAAGTTTAACATAGGAATATATAGAGAAATCTTTAAAAATCTTCTTCTCAGAAACTAATCAGCCAGGAAAGCTGAAACTTGTGTGAAAGCATCCTCAGGTAGTGTAGATTCATAGTTGTGAAAATCATGACCCCCGGGGGTAGGATGGGGCCACAATGGGGGGGTCGATGTTTTACATAGGAATAAACAGAGTAAATCTTTAAAAATCTTCTTCTCAGAAACTAATCAGCCAGGAAAGCTGAAACTTATGTGAAAGCATCCTCAGGTAGTGTAGATTCATAGTTGTGAAAATCATGATCCCCAGGGGTAGGGTGGGGCCACAATGGGGGGGGGGTCAAAGTTTAACAAAGGAATATATAGGGTAAATCTTTAAAAATCTTCTTCTCAGAAACTAATTAGCCAGGAAAGCTGAAACTTCTTCGGAAGCATCCTCAGGTAGTGTTGATTCAAAGTTGTGAAAATAATAACCCCTGGGGGTACGGTGGGGCCACAATGGGGGGTCGAAGTTTAACATATGATTATATAGAGTAAATCTTTTAAAATCTTCTTCTCAGAAACTAATCAGCCAGGAAAGCTGAAACTTGTGTGGAAGCATCATCAGGTAGTGTAGATTCAAATTTGTGAAAATCATAACCCTGGGGGTAGGTTTGGGCCACAATGGGAGGTCGATGTTTTACATAGGAATAAACAGAGTAAATCTTTAAAAATCCTCTTCTCAGAAACTAATCAGCCAGGAAAGCTGAAACTTGTGTGAAAGCATCCTCAGGTAGTGTAGATTCATAGTTGTGAAAATCATGATCCCCACGGGTAGGGTGGGGCCACAATGGGGGGTCAAAGTTTAACAAAGGAATATATAGGGTAAATCTTTAAAAATCTTCTCAGAAACTAATCAGCCAGATGTTTCTTTATAATTGTTAAGACTTTGGCCCCAGGACAATTCTTTGGCCTCCCGAGAAGGTTCAGAGTTTGATGTACGTTTATATCTAATATATAAACTATTGTTAAGGATCTTTTTGAGAACTGCAATACTCAACATATGATATGACTATAAAATCATCTTGTTAGAAAAGGGACTAATGATTATAAACATAAGAATATCCAGGGGAAAATGGATTTTATTTACACAGGATCTACATGTATTATTATACATTGTCCAGATAGTTTGTATTATGACTCCATTAAGCTGATTTTATCATACCTATTGTTCCTCAGGTGAGCGATGTGGCCCATGGGCCTCTTGTTTTGTTTTGCCTCGGACTAGAATGTCTCGACGTCATTGGATGAATCGCGTCACGTGGTTGCCTCATAAATTTCTTTACAGGGCAAGTGTCAAAATTTAAACGGCAACATGGCGGACGTAACGTTATTTGAGCTGATTTTTACACAAACGTTCAACCATACCTTTAATTTTTAAGCCCCAAAATATTTAGAGTGACCCCCCTTTGCCCGTGACGTAATATTATGATCCTACAATAGCATCAGGTTTGCACATACAACTGACGATGAAGGTAAAAAATTAGAGAATTAAGCTATGAATTTAATCGTTATATATTATCTTTTGTTTGTTTACATATTAAACTGTAGGTCCTTGACAAAACAAAACACTTATTAGGTTCGTTACTGACTGTTTACTGTTTCCGCCTCGCCGGACTTTACCGACCCCACAAATTTCTGTAAACAGTCAATAACGAACCTAATAAGTAATAGTGGTCTCTTTACAGGTTCCTGGTGTAATGGGATGCAGTAAACTAACTGACTAAAGAAAGAATATATGTGGTATAGTATTCATGTATTGTTACTATTAATAATAAGTCTATTATTATGTAGCTAAACTCTGTATTTTTAGGTCACCTGAGTAATTCAGGAGACTTATTGCTATCACAAGTTCGTTGTCGTGTGTCATTCATAGACATTAGTATGCATCTCTTAAGTGGGTATGAGGACATTATGTAAAGATGTTTGATCCACCTCTAAATTTATCACTGGAAATATAGAACAAGAGCACTGTGACGTCATCCATGACCTTTTTTGTCTTTGTTTGCGTATCGACTCAAAATGAAGTATGGAAGCATGTAAGAAATCTCTTGGGTCTTACCAAAGCTCTTGTGCTTACTCAAAACGGGTCTTCAAACCTCAAGACATTGTAAATTACGAGTTAAAGTCGGCGATTTTTGACATAACACACCACAGGTGAAAACATTAGAGAGCATTATGGGACGTAGACAACATATTTGTTGGATGAATCTTTAGGTTTAGCTCCCGCGCACACTGGTTCTTAGAGCTCGCGTCACTTGTTATAAATCCATTGTAAATAAGAGCTTACTAAAGATATGTCACATCTAAAAAAAAATACAATAGGACCAGACAAAAGGCAAATGTTGGGTAAGCCCTCTTTTCTAAAACAGGCCTAAAACTAAGTTATGATGATGTTGGAGAAATGAACAAAGAAAACTAGATGCTGTCATTAGACAGTAATACCCGCACCATGTGTTTGCCCCTAAATAACACTGTTTTATACCAGTTTAATTAAAAATGAAGGCTACATGCAAACTCCGGTAATACATTTAAAAATTATAATTTTCATAACTGAAGGATGAGATCCCTGCCCATATGATAATACACATCGTGACATGAGCAGCACTTTATGTGCAATTTGGGGTAGAACTGTTTGCAGTGAATTTTCAGTTAATCAATAATCTTAACATTTTATGTCATAGGAAGTATAATGGTCTATATAATTATTACAAACAAAATTAAAAATTAAATTATGCCCCCTCCCCGTGGCGGTTGCCGGTTTTAGATTTGCTTCTGTGTGCCTACATGAACATCATCGTGTGCACAGATTTAGAGAAGGGGTGGGAGTGAGGGGTCCAGACCCCCCCCCCTCCCCATGAAAATTCGTAAATTACCAAAAATACACCTTGGACCCCAATGCTCTTACAGACATGTAAACGCTCTAACCCATTGCGCTTCAATGTTAGGTAACATTATTTGGGGGGTAAATATTTAATCAATAGTCAACATACTTTATTGTTTATCTCAATAGGAAGTATACATGTACATCACAATATGCAGGTGTCCTGCACCACCTTAAAGCTGTTATTTACCTAATAAAATAGTGCAAGTGGATTTGAAGAATAGGTCATAAAAATACATGCATGTTACAAATGGCTGATCTTTGTCTGAAGTTACGTACACAACACAGGTTTGCATGTCTCATTAGCGGGTACTAGTTTTACCCAGCTCTTCGATTAGATGGGTTCACGTGTATACATACATGGGTGTTGCTAAAACGCGGAACGGAAAACGGAACGGAAGAAAACGGAAAATCTTATCTAATGTTATTTACCTCATAGATTTGTTAAGTATGCTAAAACGATATACTTTATGTACCTTTTTAATTTTTTTTGAAAGATTAGCAATATTAGATTATTTATTCAAGAATATTTATTTCCTCAAAATTAACAGTACATGCATTGACCACTATATTCTGTCCCAAAATATCCTCGATTCACTTTTTGCTGTATATTTATATATACCTCAGGGTTCAAGCGATTCTCTTTTAGAAGCATTAAACATTCTCATTATTCTTTCTTTAAAACGTCCTCTCTAGTTTATCAGCTGGTATAAATACACGGCTAAAAATAAAGAAGTCTACGGGGTTTTGCATTTTAACAGACCCAGATGATGGTGTTGAAAAATTGTGCAAGGTCTTCTGAGTGACTTCCAAATGGAGAAAAGATGTCAACATTTTCCATTATAAATCGTCCAAATGTGCTGCATGAATATTTTGGGATCGACAGACTATAGTCCCAATATATAATCGGAAAATCAAACCAGGCAACGTCTAGAGCTCTCTATTCGGATCATATGTATATAGCTGCTGGAATAAACAACTGCATGCTTTGTAATGCAAACGTAAACAAAATTGTATTGCTAAAAATACTAGTTTCACAAATTACTAGTTTCACAAATTACCGGGTATTTTAATGTGTACTGTATTTTAATTTTTTAATGTCGTCAGTCCTACAGTTTTTTTCTTCCATCTCAATGATACTGTATCGTCTGAATGATAAAAGATCGTCTAGAACACCGAAAATTCAATTTTGATGCAAGTATATACATGTACATCATATTTGAAAATAATATAAAAATACTCAAAACACGCATAAAACGCTTTCACTAACTGCGTACGTTACGCTAATATGCCAGCAATACCATATAAGAGAAATAAGTAAAAAGTTATAGCTAATTTGCTTGTTTAATCATGTTAATGTTTCACAATTCGTATACATTTGATTTTTCCGTTTCGTACTCAACTAAAGCCGAATGAATACAATGCTATAATTGATAGACATTCATATGAATATTAATAAGATAGCAACATGTTGATAATCATTCATTAGATATAAATAAAAGATACAAAGTAAATCGTTTCTGGCCAGTCTATACCTTTTTTAAGGGATAAACGTGATGATATTTTCCATTCCGTTCCGTTTTCCGTTCCGCGTTTTAGCAACACCCATACATACATGTCTGTGTTTTCCGTATGCAGAAAAGGATTACGGTAGTTAAGATCAGCTAAAGGAATTCATTATTGTGTTTTAATTGGATTATCATTATGATGTTGACCAATTTAGGTAAGCATAATACATGTAGTAGCAGTAGCACAATATAATAAGATGCCAGCATGGGATTCCTACGGAAGCCTGTTGGTGCCACGTAGAAAAATATTTTATCTGGCGGCCGCCAGAAAATTATATGGCGGCCGCCAGATATTATATGGCGGCCGCCAGATAATTTTCTGGCGGCCGCCAAATATTTATCTGGCGGCCGCCAGAAAATTATCTGGCGGCCGCCAGATAATATCTGGCGGCCGCCATATAATTTTCTGGCGGCCGCCATATAATTTTCTGGCGGCCGCCATATAATATCTGGCGGCCGCCATATAATTTTCTGGCGGCCGCCAGATAATTTTCTGGCGGCCGCCAGATAACACCTTGCTTCCTGATGCGCGCGCATGTTTTAACGTGAGATTTTTAGGAAGAGGTGGATACACCGAAGCCAGCTTGGAGTACGCTGTAGTTTCATTGCAAAACCAACCACCTTCAAAAAGTAAGTAATTTTATTGTTGTGTTTTGACTTCCTTTTTCACTATTTAGTTATATTATAAATTTTGAAAATATGATACCAAATATCAATAAGAGAGCTAAAGTTTTGAAATACTGGGGGCGTGGAATGTAGATTAGACTTTTTTTAAAATCTAGAATGAATTAGATGTTACTTTCTGCTTTGTATCTAATTGTTAAACATTGTACTTCAGGGTTTTTAAACTGAAAAATATATTTTAACAATATAAAACATTAACTTAAAAGGACTGTTTTCTAACCTGTATAAGTATAAGCAACATACTGTCTTCTGTATGTTTTAGTTTTGGTATAAAAGTTTAAATAACACATATTACAGTCAAGCCTGCTATCATAGTAAATAATAACATTGACAAAATTAAGTGATGACCTATGTAGATTTGTGCAAAGTTGGTACATTTTCTACCGATGCAACGTTTAAAGGTTTTTTTTGGTAAAGATTCGGGATACTTTTTCGTTGAGAGATATAGCGGAGGTAAATGATCTGCAACGTCAAAGAATCGTGCTTATTTGACATAAACATCGGATTGTACTGCTGGTTTTTTGGTGGTTTTTTTTTTTGGGGGGGGGGGGGAGGGGGGGGGGGGTGAACGCTTACATAGCTTTATAAAGGCTTTTGGTGATTATACTCAAATTTACCAGTGTGAGGTAAGGAGAGGTTTAGAAATCAACTCCGTTGTTTCAACCATAAACAAAGCGGCCAGCTCTTGTAATACAATTCAACAAAAACAAACAACACCTTTTTTAATTCAAAATTTGAAGCTAAATTGCTCTTGTGGGTGAGTCGCCGATAACAGACTGAATATGAAAGGAAAGGGTCATACAGTGACTGCGTAGTTCACCAGACAGATCGATGTATTATGTCTCGGATGAACTTTAATTAATTATATCTGTAACTAACGGACCCCCTCCTCACTTTCTATATGTAGTATGCAACACGTCGATGATGACCACATATTTTACTTATAAACAAACATATCTCAATAGATTATTTTTTTTGAATTGAATAAAAAAAACAACAGCTGTTGTTTCTAACTTTTAAAAGAAATTGTTAAAAATGAGTATGAATGCCTTGGACATTTACATATACAACATATGCATGCAGAATCATGAAGTGTTCTGTTTCTTATGTTCAATTCTTAATTCAAAGTTTTGGGATTAGTGATGTTTTTATGATTTTAAAACAATATTTTTTATTTGTTTGAAAAATATTCTTTTTAAACCTGTTGCAACAAGAAAGAACTTATTGTTAGAAATATCAAAATGGAATGATGCATGCAATCGCGGATCATAATAATAGGGAAAAAACTTATTAAGGTCAATTAATTGGCCTCGACTCCCCTTCGGCAACTACCCTCGGATCCTTCTACACTCCCCCCCCCCCCCCCCCTTCACGAGGTTTTTTTTTGATTTCACACGTGATTAGATGTGCCGATTTCAGATACAAATTGCATGATAAATCCCTCCTTGCAGTAGTGATTAATAATTTTCTCTTTCCCTGTTAATTTACTGCCATCAGTTTCTGTATACCATTAGCGCTAAACAGTTATGTTTGGATAATGTGGATAATGAAAACAGACAATTTTCCTTTGATCACATGCACAAATCTGCAGTAATTTTGTCAATGGCAATTTTTTCTTCTGTTAATCATTATTAATGTTTAGGGCTAAAATGCGTACTCTCTCTCTCTCTCTCTCTCTCTCTCTCTCTCTCTCTCTCTCTCTCTCTCTCTCTCTCTCTCTCTCTCTCTCTCATATGTTAAAAACCTGCAAAATATTTGCAATAATCAAGTTTCGATCATTTTAGTAATATCGTAGTCTTTTCGGACAGCCAGTTTTACAGAGTTATATATAGCTTGCAAAACATTCAAGGTGATCCATAAGTTAGTTTGATTTAAAGGATCCGACCCATTTTATAACCTAATTTTCTAACCTTGAATATTTATTATGAATTAAATACTCTTACATTGATTCGAAGCAGCATTTTAGAGTAGAAAAGAAATTACCAAGAGAACTTTTGAAAAATGTTTTATCTTAGCAGTAATCAATTAATAGAGACTGCAATACGATTTATGTGGAAAACTAATTATATGCACTAAATGCATAAGATATATCTGTTATGCATTCAGATTCATAGAATTTGGGGCTAATATGGATCGGAGACCTCAGTCATGATCTTTTGCACCATTTCAGGGTCAGGAAACCTAGACAAAAAATAAAATTCTGATTACTTAGTAATCGAGTATTTTATTTCAATAAGCCAATTTATCGTTCGTGACGAAATCTAAGTTATGTGCCTATGGTTATCAGATTGTCAATTTTTTAATGAACAGTATATTAGTAAATTAACTTTCCACTAATGCTCATTCCGCTGTTCACATAACTAGTAATTAGTTATAATCGTAACCTCTTATGTCAAAATTTAGAGTAAAGAATTAGTGTTGACATACATATACTAGACAGTGATTAAAAGTATTTCAATGGACCAGGGTTTCCTTTATGGAGACTGCCACTAAGTAACATTTTTTTTTTAAACTGAAAAGCAGTTTTAGAGAATATCGCTGATCCGCTTTGTCTTTGTAAATAACTTGTTTATTACATTGTAACGTGTATTTACAGGATCACCAATGTCCCTTCGGAGGTTTTTATTGGAGAGAGGTATTGACGAAGATATCGTGAAGAAAATGGAAGAAGAAAAGGTACAATCTGTTTGTATTGAAAATATCAAAATAAATGCATCTACAAATTAAATAAAAGTTTAACTTTTCGAAATGATCAATTATCATGATGACCGGAAGGCATTTAATGAATATAAAAGACATAATTTCTAAGGTACGATCTGCCAATAGTAAACCAAAAACGATCGATTACACCATGTACGTACATGTATATGCATTACTTTCATTTAAATTACAGATTGATATTGATGTAATCCAAGAAATTAGTGATAACGATCTCGAAAAATATCTTCAATGCAAAGGAGACCGTATTGCTGTGAAGGCGTTTGCAAGTGAACAAAAAAATAAAGATACTGATAATGAAAGGAAATTGGCACTAATTGACAGCTTACGTAAGCGTATGGGAGTACCAAACATGTCAGACACAGATGATGAAGAAACGACAATCGGGGAAAAAACGTCCATACTCATTTTCAAGAAAATTCAAGAAAAGGAAGCAAGCAGAAATCGCATCCAAACCGGACAGGGCGATAGTGGTTGGGTTTGCCATTTTTGACTCGAGTGCCAAGGCATACCGTCAAATTCGGGCACCATTAGGTGGAGGCACTCGTTATGCACGCGTGAATAAAAACACACGAAAAAATGAGTTGATAAAAATTATCTGTCCCCTATTTTTTCCGGATGGAAAAAATTGCCATGGCAATATCAACGATTACTCGTTTGACATATCGACGGATGTCCATGGCACACAGTTAATGCAGAACGAATCTATCGAAGCGATTACAAGACGTCTTGGATTAAAACATTTCAGATGTTACTTAATGGCAAAATGCCAGGCAGAGGATTTTCCAGACGACGAGAATAATCAAACAGAAGTAACATGTTCCAGTTCTGACAAGGGCTTTCAAATTGGTTCCTTTACAAAAACAGTAACAAAAAAACGAAACGAGATTGTCAAAGAAATGATATTAAAGATGCACAAATTTCAAAGAGACAGACAGAAGAAAGTTCCGATACTGAAGAAAGCCTTCCGGATCTGATCCATGGCAAGGGTTTTAGTTTAAGCGAAAGTCTGGAAAACGTCAGCGAAAATCAAATTACACCAAAATTTCCTGAGGGTCTGGAAAAAATGCCATGTAATGAAAGTAAGGAAGGTACTCTTTGTTCAAAAATCGATTTAGTAAAGAAGACTGCCATGACACAAAGTGCTAGTTTCAGTGGATTTATGGACAAAGATAATAACGAAAGAAACAACGACAATGTTATTGTGGAATACCTTCCTGATCTGTCTTCTTTGCCTGGCTCTAGTTCGGTCGATGCAAGTAGGACTGCTTTCTTGAGAGGAGCGTCGATTGATTACGAATCAGACAGTTCGGGTGTGATTCAGTTTGGTCAAATTTCAGCAGATAGTATCGAACTAGACGAAACCCTACCACTGGTGTGTAAAATTACGGTTCACAGAGGGCGAGTGGCTCGAGATTTGATAGATTTCTTCTCGCAGGAAAATATTCCGTCGCATAGTTCGACAGTCTTCGAAATAAACATGCTGAAAGAAGATGGTACACCAGAGGCCGCTGAAGATAACGGAGGGGTGATGCGGGATTCTCTTACTGAATTTTGGGACACTTTTTATTTGCAATACACAGAGGGAAATACGTACAAAGTACCCGTACTAAGGCACGATATGACAGATGTACAGTGGAAGTCAGTTGCATCCGTAATTAGAATGGGTTTCTATCAGGAGAAAGTATTTCCAATAAAACTCGCCCCTTCTTTCATGCAGCAAGCAATTTTCGGTGCTTGCACTGAGTCGGATCTAATTGATTCCTTTCTCAAATATGTTTCAGCGATGGACAGAAGTGTGATCGAGAGTGCCCTTAAAGATTTTGAAACTGTTGACAAGGATGAAATATATGATGCATTGGAACAATACGATGTGAAGAAAGCCATCAATGCGGAAAATATAGAGCGTATCGTAAGAGAAGTTGCACATAAAGAATTGGTACAAAAACCAATGTTTATAGCAGACTGTTTTTACAAGGTTCTGAATGCAACCATACTTGTTCAAGAAGACATGTCAGTTTTGTACTCAACGCTGGAACCAACACCAAAGAAAGTACTCAATTCCATAAAGTTCCCAGAGCAAATGTCCTCAGAAGAGAAAACTCTCAGTCAATACTTGAAGAAACTTGTACGCGAAATGGATGATCCCCAAAACTTGCAGCTCTTCTTAAGGTTCTGTACAGGGTCAGACATAATGACAAAAAGCGATATCCAGATACGTTTCACATCCAGCAATGTATCCAGTAATGTGCGTTGTCCATCGTCTCACACATGCGGATGCGTTTTAGAAATTCCTCGAAGCTATTCCCAGGATCCATACGTCTTATTCAAATCTGATTTTTTGTCACTTCTAAGGAACAGATACTGGCAAATGGACTTTGTCTAATCAGAGAGTCTTTCCATAACATGATAAGAATAATCAAAATAATTCAAACAAAATGTTCAAGGTGTTTTAAGCAAAATTTAAAGAAGTCAGCAACGTTATTGTTATAAGAATTTCGTTTTAAGCATACATGTTTTTATACTTATCGTTTTTATAGATACGTCTTTGTTTAATGACTTTGATGTTTGATACAAAATATTTGTTACTAGTTTTAGTATTTGATGTTTCTTAAGCAAATAATTAGTATTTGATCTAAAGATATCGAGTTGATTGACAACAAGCTTAAAACAATGATTTTATCTTTTTTATTTGAGTCTGATAGTGTCTTTTTAAATATAAATATGTTGTTTCGCTGTGTTTGTTTCACATATCTTCACTTCGATGCATAATTGGTTTAGATGTCAGGTTGTTTTAATTGTTTTTTTTGTCAAAGGAAATGACACAGGACCGTATAAAAATGTGTTGATTAAGTAATAAATAGTTCTCATTTACATATTGTTTTTAATCAGAAGAATCCGAAACATACATAAACATATAGTCTTCAAAAGTAGACATGTTAAGAAAAAAGTTCTAACTTCTCTCCTTACATGTTGGGATGTAAATCATTTAGGACTGAGGTCCTTAGTTTTTCATACAATTTAAGTCCTTCACGCGCTGTTGTTGGTGGTGATAAATTGTTCTCCGTCATATATATTAGCAGCAGCTCAAACATTTCTGGATCACATGTAGATCTTCCTCTAAAAACACACTCTGACATGCAAATATTAACATCTCTCTGGTCAACAGTCTTCAAGAAATTCTTTGTGTGAAATATTTCTGGCATTGAGAACATAACAGTGGGTCGTCCATGTGGTACATTTTCGTTTTTGCTTGGACGAATGCTATGGGAATTCCAAATTGCTCTAACTGCATCCAATTCTCTCTGAAATGAATTTTTTGGGAAATAAGAAGGTTGATAATATAGTTGCTAATTCTTGTGAATTTCACCATCAAACACAAATCGTTCTCTTAAAATGATAAACGGAAAATCAGTATATCCTTAAATTTGATATAAATATGCATTAAAGCAACCTGAAATATTAAATATTATTTCTATGATTATCAATTATCACTAAAAATTATTATTATTATTATTATTTATCTATCAATTCAAGTTCACATATCAAATAGGATGGTTATCGAGTTGAAGTGATTACAGTTCGACGCATTGATGGTTGGATTTTTTAATAAATAACAAGTACATGTATATAGGGTAGCTGATTTCCAGGAAGAGAGGATACATGTTTGGCAATTTTACAACTACTGTCGATCTGTCAACTCGACTACTAGCATCTTTTGACTGGAAATGTCCATTGTCAACGTGTCACCAATCCGGCGACCTGCTGACCTACTTGTCTATAAACTAACTTTCTTCTTCTTTTAGGAGTCATAATCGTTTAATATAAAAGATTAAGATCTCGTCATGATAAAATCCGTTATGAAAAAACAAATAATTTTGATGAAGAATTAATTTGGTATGATTTTATCTGCTCTATCAGACAAACTACTATTCAATTGAAATCATTCGTGTCGATAGCCATTTTAGAGAGAGATATATATATATATATATATATATATATATATATATATATATATATATATATATATATATATATATATATATATATATATATATATATATATTATCCAGTGTCTTTGTCTGTGATAACACTACGTATCGATTTTGTACTATATAACTCATAATACAAATGACGCCAAATCGAGGCGCCAGCGGGGTTTGTTTATTTATATTTAAATATTTAATCGTACGATGGCTGAAATTATATGAATATAAGTAATAACGTATCATTCTTTGAATATTATGAGGTGATAATTTCGGTCGGGGCGTGATCAAATCTATCATAAAGCCCTTCGGGCTTTATTGAATTTGATCACGCCCCGACCAAAATTATCACCTCATAATACTCAAAGAATGATTCCTTATTCATTATATATATCTGGAAATTCACTATATTTGAACCTCACATCCGCCCCG
Organism: Magallana gigas; assembly: GCF_963853765.1. Taxonomy (NCBI): domain Eukaryota; kingdom Metazoa; phylum Mollusca; class Bivalvia; order Ostreida; family Ostreidae; genus Magallana; species Magallana gigas. Next base: position 73,040,543 of record NC_088853.1, on the reverse strand, counting down.
GTCGGAGCTTGAAGTTACATCCTTAATGGAACCTACTCTCCTAGCAGTGAGCGGCCACCGCGCTAACCACTCTGCAGTGCGCTCGTCGCTAACTACACGGTCGTTTGAAATACAGATGGAATACAGTTAAGGTGGAATGCTACACCGAATTTTTTTTTAATGTATCGTTAGAGTATCATTTTTGAAGGAAGACTGCATTGTTCGAAGAAAGATATATGCCCCTAATTTTTTATACCATTTTTGTTGTTTTTTTTACGAAAAGGTGGAAAATCTGTTTTTGTTGCAAGCAACGCACTGTAGAGTTTAATATTTGATGTAAATAAATGCATAACACAAACATCTAATAAACCGAAAAAACAAATCATATAAAAAAAAAATAAGGGCATGTATCCTTCTTTGAACACTATTCCCGGCCTGGTGGAATAATGAACTTCCCAGAGAGAGAGAGAGAGAGAGAGAGAGAGAGAGAGAGAGAGAGAGAAAGAGTAATTAAAGCTCAACTCCAGTATTTGTTTTCTTACTAACCTGTACTAAAGCTGTGAAACAAAACTGTATCAGACTTATATCGACAGCACTACCAGTGAAGTCAGCACGATTCTTTAATGATCCCAGGGTATCCATCCAAAACTGAGAGCACTCCTTTCTAAGTGTACACCAGAAACTTTCTATTCTTTGATTATGCATGCTTGCGCCATATAGAAAGCTCTCTTCTCCTGACAACAACGACTGCATTCACGCTATATGCCCATTCTCAGTTCCCATGTCTCCCCTTACCATTTGAGGACACCCAAGTAATTCTGTAACCGTTTCCATATAGTATCCCGCGATTACACGTGGATTGCTGCTTGTATGGTACACATTTAACCACATAATTTGCCTCGAAAATCCATCAATACAACCACTGATACATAATCCGTATGGTTTTAATTTGTCGTAAGAATCCACGTGCCACAAATAATTTGGACCTTTGGCAAAATACTGTCTTCTTCTCAAACGGCCCTTCCTTCTAACTTCAATGCCCATGGGATCCAGAATTTGCATTAAACTATAAACCACATTCCTCGGAACTGTCATACCTTCTTTGAGACACTTTTGATGCATCCATCTGTATCCATGCATGCAACCAGATCCACGAAGTTGTGTGTAAATAAAAATGGCGACATCAATGATATCAGTGTAATTTTTGCGACAAAAAAGATTTTGTCGACATAACACTCGTTTTAGAGTTCTTAAACTAATAATAATTCGATGATTAACTGCCAGAGAACACAAAATTTCTTTGTAGGTAAACCCCATATGAAAATAAAAAGCAACGGCTGTGTCAACGTCCATCTTCTTACACTCTCCTTTTGCAAAATAATTTATGTGGCGGCCGCCAGATAATTATGTGGCGGCCGCCAGATAATTATGTGGCGGCCGCCAGATAAATTATGTGGCGGCCGCCAGATATTAAGTGGCGGCCGCCAGATAAATAAGTGGCGGCCGCCAGATATTAAGTGGCGGCCGCCAGATAAATAAGTGGCGGCCGCCAAATAATAAGTGGCGGCCGCCAGAAAATTATCTGGCGGCCGCCAGATAAAATATTTTTCCTACGTGGCACCAACAGGCTTCCGTAGATTCCTGCCAGCATACATACACATGTATATAAGTTCTACTTTCACTTTCTAAATGTAATCTCCCTTTGACAGCATACTGTATCATCATCTTTTAATATTTAAATAAGCTTATCATCGTTACCTATCCTATCGCATTTGTAAAGTTTCTGTCATTTTAGTTGCAAAAGTTATTTTTTTCATTTGTCAGACTGCATGCACTGTTGAGTTGACCCCATATTGACCCTGTATAAACAATTTCTTATTAAATTTGTGTATTTCATATGTAAGTAAGTGTAGACACTTAAATTTTTTATATGAGTATAATAATAGGAAGGAAGGAGTATTTCTTTCTTAATGTATTATAATGCATCAAATACAATGTAGGTCATGACCTTATGGGACTGTTCTGACCCCACGAAACAGGAAAATACAAAATATCTTCTAAAGTCATTATGATGCATCAACTGGTGTAAAGTACATTAATGACCCCCAGGTGTTGTCTTTAACCCCCCCCCCCCCCCCCTTTATGAAATAGGAAATGATATGATACACTATATATTTTGTTAACTTCTGAGATCTGAGATCCTCATCCCTAAACCGTTTAATTTATTTTTGCTCTTTGTGTCATTGCGCGTAAAATTGTATTGTAAGATTATGCCCCCTTGGAGACACCCTGACATTTTAGAACTAGAAATAATAATGTATTTTATCTTATTCATATGTTATACAGTAGTGTTTGATCCATGTGGGTAATTCCTAGCCTAATGATGTCACTGCTTTGTTTAGGAGACTTTACAATTGCCCCAAATAGGTGAATACACATGGCAGTGATGCATATAACATTTTGTTTATAAATCTTAAAAATTGAATTAAGCAATTTCCAAAATGTTAATGTGAATCACGAGAGAAAAAGCAATCAAGAAATGATTTAAAATTTGCTACTGTACACATGTAAGAATGTATTAAGAAGACTGAATCTTTATAAGCAGGTTAGATTGGGGGGGGGGGGGAATGAATGTGGAGTATAAACATTTATAATTTGAATCATTTATTGTTATTAATTAATTTTAACTTGTCAATGAATACTACTTATTGATCCCAAGGTAGAAATATGACCTCTGATCGTATCTCAATAGATCATTTGTTAATTATGCAAGGTGTAATGTAATTTTTTTTAAGAATAACATTTTTTACCAGTTTATAAAAGTTTTTAGACACCCAAATTATATTTTGATTTTAATAGATTATTCGACAAGGAAGGGGGGGGGGGGAGAGAGAACAGTTTATATTTGAGTTTGTTTGGGAGTGGGGGTTCCAAGTCATATATTTGACAATTTTTTAATGTAATTTAAAATAAGACTAAGCCATACTACAGTCATGAACATGAATAGTATAGAACAAAACACAAACTAATACATGTACATGTATATATATACATAGGAAGTATTACAAAACAGATGATTGATCTATATCTGGGTTCTTAAATTGAATCATATATCATGTACATATTATAATATTGTTTCTTTGTTCAAGGCATTTAAGATGGTATGTAGGTCATGATCCCAAGTGCTCTTCCTGAAATTATCAAATATCATAAAAAC